>NW_026571404.1:23911500-23928643 GCF_026225935.1 Boleophthalmus pectinirostris
TGCGCCCTCCTTCTCCTGTATCCTGGAGCAGGCTGTCGGCCATAGAGGAGGCTGTGATGGCCCTATGCCCAGGACTCCTTCCATATTATGCAGGACGACTGGCGTGTGGAATCCAAGAAATGTTTGATGAGCTTAGGACCAAAGAGAAGGTAACAGCACAAAGTTCCTGTTTAGGTTCATATTTCTGTTTCAGATTGGGTCAAGTCAAGTCAAATCAAGCAGAAAACTGACAACCACTGTATTATGATTTTTACATTAGTGCAGTACTATTGACAAGGCTTGCCACAATACATTTTTTTTTTTCAATATATGACAGCTGGAACAATATTTTTTGGGGTCAATATTTATTGTGGGTATTTTTTCTTTGTGCTACTGGGAAATTTTTTCTTATTTTTTGGCTATACAATAAGATTTAACTGATAAAAGGTTAAATCTTATTAGAGATCCTTAGATATCCTTGGATATCTTAAACGATGTCCAAGTCTCACGATATGATATCGTCACGGTATGAACATGAACGATATCGATATTTATTACTATATCGTGGGAAAGCTCACGATATGGTGGGGAGGCTCACTATTAGGGATGTAACAATATCCAAATCTCTTGGTACGATATTTTCACGAGATACATCTCACAGTATATTTATTGTGATATTTTGTGGAGGCAAACAAAACAGTTAATATGCTACTTCTTCTTAAAATCCTTGACAAGATTTAGTCCAAAAGAACTAAGACTTAAAAGTGCTTAGAACAATTATTTCTTCTTGTAGTCTACACTGAAATGGAGCAAAGGATCATGGTCTTTGTAGTTCCCTTTGTCTTTTTATTAGCTATTGCTGCACCATAACTCTTAATTTAAGCAAAGAGACTTATAATTCAGTATATTGTGATGGAGTTTTGACGATACAATATCACGATATTTCAGTTATTGTTACATCCCTTCTCATTACAGAAGCAAACTAAGTACTAAAGTGTTTAATTCTGCTATTTATTCTTTACAGCTCTTGATATTTTTTAATAATATTGTACATTTAGAATATTTTTTGTGATTTAAATCTGCCCTTGGGTTATTGTGTGTCAGTGGTATAAATTAGATTCAATATTATGTTTAATCATCTCTTTTTACTTCTGCAATATTGCACTTCAAAATTTGTTATCGTGACAGGCCTGGCTATAGCACATATATTTGAAGTGTGACTATTTTGTTTATGGCCACTATTACATTGTTATATACCATGGGCATACATGTACTAAAAACACATAGTAGTAATAGTCCATGGTGTCACTCTGGGAAAAGCTTAACCAGCCCAAGGTTAACCAGTTGTATTGAGTGAGCAGAATAATCGCCTGTTTAACAAAACCAGCCATTAGAGTTGAGGCGTTCAGCGGACTTCCCCTTGTTAAGACCTTAATCTGCTTTCTGTACAAGTTCCCCGTCACTGGCTTAAAGTGGGGGGTTCATTAGTGTTTGGAGAAACTGCAGGATCAGCAAATGGATCAGCCAATGGTGGACTTAATCACATTTTTTTCTGCTTTATTAATAGCTTAATACTAGTTGTTTGTTGATAGATTTTTCTCATCATTCTCTTCACATGCTTTTGATTGTGATTTTTCTGCTCTGGTATATTAAGAGAAGTGCGGGGTTATTAATTCATATTAGTAATGAAAATGTCTGAAATTATGAAGAGTCAAAAATCCACAGCTGTCAATGTTGTAATTAAATGTTTTGGTCTAAATTAATTCTGGATTATATATTCTTTCTTAAAGGTGCACTGTGTAACTTTTCGGTTGGGGTCCGTCACCGTCTTGTTTCTATGGATATGACATTGCTCTGCTTCAAATGTTCCACAGCATGACATTAAACAGCTCTACCTTACATCTATTAAATTACAGATGGTTTTATAGCTCTAAAATACCTAGAAACACAGATGCTCTGTGAGCTGGGTTGCTTCTCCACAGATCTGACCTGTTACTTGTTCTGGTATGGTCTCCATGAAGGTAGAAAGGTTTAATGCTGTACTGTGAAACATTTCAGACAAAGCAATAACATTTCCATGAAGAAAAGCATCTGACAGACCCTCTACCAGAAAACGTACACAATACATTTAAATATCACACAACCTCTGTCTATTCAGATTTATATAGCTTTTCTAATTGCTCTTGTTCATTAAGAACTGATTGGGCATTATACTTTTTGAGTTTTATACTTGTCTTAGTGATTTTCCTCATAGATCAATAAAAGTAGTGTTGACGAATTTAAGAGAGAAGCTGGGTAGTTTGCTAATAAGATTGATAAATATTTTTTTCCCGTTTCCCCTAGACAAATTTGTGCTAGTTCAAATGCAGTGTTTTTGTTAGTTTTTTTAACACTTTACCACACAAACAAGAACAATTAAACAACATAAAAATTATACTAATAATACCGGGGTGCAGTAGGAACAAATGCAGTCTTTATGTGCCATTTTATATTGTGACATGTGAGCTACTGTATCCAAGTAATTTTAATTCTAGTTTTGAGTACAAATGTAGTGTCTGTGTGCGTGTGTAGGAGCTGCGTTCGCGAGAGGAGGAGCTGACGAGAGCTGCTCTTCAGCAGAAGTCTCAGGAGGAGTTGTTGAAGCGCAGGGAGCAGCAGCTGGCAGAAAGAGAGATCAATGTGCTGGAGAGAGAGCTCAACATCCTCATCTTCCAACTGAACAAAGACAAGCCCAACGTCAAGAAGAGGAAGGGCAAAATTCAAACGCTCCCGCCTCAAACTTAAGGATGGGAACCGCATCAGTTTGCCCTCAGGTTAGAATTGGGGGTCTTATCCATTGTACCCCAGATGGGACAAAGTAACTGAATTTTTGTAATTAGTTTCTTGATTTCGAGCTATGTCACAGCAGAACAAACAGAAAGTACAGCGATTAATGCAATCGGTATTATTTGAGTCTAAGATTGACTCATACAAATGAAGATTGATGCTTGAAATGGAGTGGGAAGAAGTAAGACTTTTTTTTACCCACTCCAGTGTGAATCATTTACCTAGATATATCTATCCACTTTATGTATATAGCTAGGCCAGTCATGGTAATTACCATATTGACTCAAAATGTGTTATCGTCACAGGCCTATATATAGCACATTTGTATAAACATACAGCAGTTTTTAAGTGCTGCACTAGGTCACTTTGAATGAAAGAGTCTTTATTCAGCTCTACCAGACATTATTAAGAATATAAAAAGAAGCAGAACAAAATAAGAACCACATTAAATAAACTATTAAATTAAAAACTATAAATAGACTAAAATATGGAACAATAAAATAAGACAATACGACCAAATTAATAAAAACAATAGGACAATATAAAGTTTTGGAGCAACTATGAAAAAGCTTACAATACATAAATATTTGATGCCACAACAATTCACAGTGATTTTGAATTAGTTTAGTCTGTGTATGTGCACTAAAACTGGTCCTGCTTTATTACATTATGGAAGAAAATTCATTATCTCTGTTGTTTTTAGTCTAGTGAAAATGCTGCTGTAGTCTCCTATTGTGAAACTAAACCACCAATGGCCATCTTCAAGTTTTGGAGCAACTATGAAAATGCTTACAATACATAAACATTTGCTGCCACAACAATTCACAGTGCTTTTGAATTAGTTTAGTGTGCGCTAAAACCGGTCCTATTTTATTACTTTATGGCAGAAACTTCATTAACTGCTATTGTGAAACTAAGAATAAAAAAAAATTGCAGACCCAAATAAGATCCACATTAACTAAGAATTAAAACACACAAATAGACTAAAATATGGAACAATAAAGAAGACAATAGAAAGTTTTGCAGCAAATATTCACAGTTTCACAATGATTTTGAATTAGTTAAGTCTGGTCTTGCTTAATTACTTTTAGGGAACTGCTATTGTGAAGCTAAACCACTAATTGTGTTGTAGATTTCCAGCACAAGATCACAGTGCAGCCATCGCCCTCCATGGACAAGAGGCGGAGTCTGGGCACCAGCTCGTCCCCCCCCAGCAGTCCCACTCTCATCCCACGGCTACGGGCCATTCAGCGTGAGTGTCACAGCCCGCCACCCGCTCACTCAGCCGCTTGTATAACTTGCTATGGCTCTGAGCTGGGTCAAGAGCATAAATTGTAACTCGGTCAAATCTTTGTGTCAACAGTGAGCACTATTTGGAATGTTTCTCCCGTGTGCTTCTCTCCAAACTTTATGGGAGCTGTAACGTTCACAGTGAAAGGGTGCCGCAGACAAAGGACTCAGAGCCACAAGCTGACAGCCAGTTGTTTGAACAGTTTGATAATGGCTTTAGTCACGCATCGACGCCCCTGCAATAACTGGAGCAAATTCCTCCGCCGCATTTTATAGACGCTCTCACATTTGACATTTAGACGAGAGGTGTGTGAAGATCAGCTATTGTTTAAAACACACAGGCACGCTTTCATATTTTTACTGTGAGAAGAAGAAACTATTTATATAACACCACAATATAAACAAGAAACTTACCTGAAAGTAAAGGTGCACTCAACCAGCTTTTTCAGTTCTGATATCGATTCCGATACTATGTAAGTATCAACCAGCCTATAGCGGCGCAGAAACTGAAAACAGTATTTATTACCTTTAAACAAAAATAAAATAAGACTACACTGATCCAATTGTGTTATGTAGCTGTTATTTATCTGTCAAGTAACTTCAGAACAGCTTTGTATAAGTAAAAGTTCAAACATTATGAGAGTTTCTGGGCGCAGACTAAGACCAGGGAATAGTCTTATTACATCAATGTATGTCCAGCAGGATACCAGCTGAACCAGTATTTGTACACCAATATCTGTTCCAATAAATTTTCCAGTATCAGCATATAATAATAATATTTGTTACAAGTATCAGATATCTGCATCCCTACCTGAAAAAAAAACACTGAAAAGGACCGTATATAAATAGTTTCTTCTTCTCACAGTAAAAATATGAAAGCGTGCCTGTGTGTTTTAAACAATAGCTGATCTTCACACACCTCTCGTCTAAATGTCAAATGTGAGAGCGTCTATAAAATGCGGCGGAGGAATTTGCTCCAGTTATTGCAGGGGCGTCGATGCGTGACTAAAGCCATTATCAAACTGTTCAAACAACTGGCTGTCAGCTTGTGGCTCTGAGTCCTTTGTCTGCGGCACCCTTTCACTGTGAACGTTACAGCTCCCATAAAGTTTGGAGAGAAGCACACGGGAGAAACATTCCAAATAGTGCTCACTGTTGACACAAAGATTTGACCGAGTTACAATTTATGCTCTTGACCCAGCTCAGAGCCATAGCAAGTTATACAAGCGGCTGAGTGAGCGGGTGGCGGGCTGTGACACTCACGCTGAATGGCCCGTAGCCGTGGGATGAGAGTGGGACTGCTGGGGGGGACGAGCTGGTGCCCAGACTCCGCCTCTTGTCCATGGAGGGCGATGGCTGCACTGTGATCTTGTGCTGGAAATCTACAACACAATTAGTGGTTTAGCTTCACAATAGCAGTTCCCTAAAAGTAATTAAGCAAGACCAGACTTAACTAATTCAAAATCATTGTGAAACTGTGAATATTTGCTGCAAAACTTTCTATTGTCTTCTTTATTGTTCCATATTTTAGTCTATTTGTGTGTTTTAATTCTTAGTTAATGTGGATCTTATTTGGGTCTGCAATTTTTTTTATTCTTAGTTTCACAATAGCAGTTAATGAAGTTTCTGCCATAAAGTAATAAAATAGGACCGGTTTTAGCGCACACTAAACTAATTCAAAAGCACTGTGAATTGTGTTGTGGCAGCAAATGTTTATGTATTGTAAGCATTTTCATAGTTGCTCCAAAACTTGAAGATGGCCATTGGTGGCTTAGTTTCACAATAGGAGACTACAGCAGCATTTTCACTAGACTAAAAACAACAGAGATAATGAATTTTCTTCCATAATGTAATAAAGCAGGACCAGTTTTAGTGCACATACACAGACTAAACTAATTCAAAATCACTGTGAATTGTTGTGGCATCAAATATTTATGTATTGTAAGCTTTTTCATAGTTGCTCCAAAACTTTATATTGTCCTATGTTTTTATTAATTTGGTCGTATTGTCTTATTTTATTGTTCCATATTTTAGTCTATTTATAGTTTTTAATTTAATAGTTTATTTAATGTGGTTCTTATTTTGTTCTGCTTCTTTTTATATTCTTAATAATGTCTGGTAGAGCTGAATAAAGACTCTTTCATTCAAAGTGACCTAGTGCAGCACTTAAAAACTGCTGTATGTTTATACAAATGTGCTATATATAGGCCTGTGACGATAACACATTTTGAGTCAATATGGTAATTACCATGACTGGCCTAGCTATATACATAAAGTGGATAGATATATCTAGGTAAATGATTCACACTGGAGTGGGTAAAAAAAAGTCTTACTTCTTCCCACTCCATTTCAAGCATCAATCTTCATTTGTATGAGTCAATCTTAGACTCAAATAATACCGATTGCATTAATCGCTGTACTTTCTGTTTGTTCTGCTGTGACATAGCTCGAAATCAAGAAACTAATTACAAAAATTCAGTTACTTTGTCCCATCTGGGTACAATGGATAAGACCCCCAATTCTAACCTGAGGGCAAACTGATGCGGTTCCCATCCTTAAGTTTGAGGCGGGAGCGTTTGAATTTGCCCTTCCTCTTCTTGACGTTGGGCTTGTCTTTGTTCAGTTGGAAGATGAGGATGTTTGAGCTCTCTCTCCAGCACATTGATCTCTCTTTCTGCCAGCTGCTGCTCCCTGCGCTTCAACAACTCCTCCTGAGACTTCTGCTGAAGAGCAGCTCTCGTCAGCTCCTCCTCTCGCGAACGCAGCTCCTACACACGCACACAGACACTACATTTGTACTCAAAACTAGAATTAAAATTACTTGGATACAGTAGCTCACATGTCACAATATAAAATGGCACATAAAGACTGCATTTGTTCCTACTGCACCCCGGTATTATTAGTATAATTTTTATTGTTTAATTGTTCTTGTTTGTGTGGTAAAGTGTTAAAAAAAACTACCAAAAACACTGCATTTGAACTAGCACAAGTTTGTCTAGGGGAAACGGGAAAAAAATATTTATCAATCTTATTAGCAAACTACCCAGCTTCTCTCTTAAATTCGTCAACACTACTTTTATTGATCTATGAGGAAAATCACTAAGACAAGTATAAAACTCAAAAAGTATAATGCCCAATCAGTTCTTAATGAACAAGAGCAATTAGAAAAGCTATATAAATCTGAATAGACAGAGGTTGTGTGATATTTAAATGTATTGTGTACGTTTTCTGGTAGAGGGTCTGTCAGATGCTTTTCTTCATGGAAATGTTATTGCTTTGTCTGAAATGTTTCACAGTACAGCATTAAACCTTTCTACCTTCATGGAGACCATACCAGAACAAGTAACAGGTCAGATCTGTGGAGAAGCAACCCAGCTCACAGAGCATCTGTGTTTCTAGGTATTTTAGAGCTATAAAACCATCTGTAATTTAATAGATGTAAGGTAGAGCTGTTTAATGTCATGCTGTGGAACATTTGAAGCAGAGCAATGTCATATCCATAGAAACAAGACGGTGACGGACCCCAACCGAAAAGTTACACAGTGCACCTTTAAGAAAGAATATATAATCCAGAATTAATTTAGACCAAAACATTTAATTACAACATTGACAGCTGTGGATTTTTGACTCTTCATAATTTCAGACATTTTCATTACTAATATGAATTAATAACCCCGCACTTCTCTTAATATACCAGAGCAGAAAAATCACAATCAAAAGCATGTGAAGAGAATGATGAGAAAAATCTATCAACAAACAACTAGTATTAAGCTATTAATAAAGCAGAAAAAATGTGATTAAGTCCACCATTGGCTGATCCATTTGCTGATCCTGCAGTTTCTCCAAACACTAATGAACCCCCCACTTTAAGCCAGTGACGGGGAACTTGTACAGAAAGCAGATTAAGGTCTTAACAAGGGGAAGTCCGCTGAACGCCTCAACTCTAATGGCTGGTTTTTTGTTAAACAGGCGATTATTCTGCTCACTCAATACAACTGGTTAACCTTGGGCTGGTTAAGCTTTTCCCAGAGTGACACCATGGACTATTACTACTATGTGTTTTAGTACATGTATGCCCATGGTATATAACAATGTAATAGTGGCCATAAACAAAATAGTCACACTTCAAATATATGTGCTATAGCCAGGCCTGTCACGATAACAAATTTTGAAGTGCAATATTGCAGAAGTAAAAAGAGATGATTAAACATAATATTGAATCTAATTTATACCACTGACACAATAACCCAAGGGCAGATTTAAATCCACAAAAAATATTCTAAATGTACAATATTATTAAAAAATATCAAGAGCTGTAAAGAATAAATAGCAGAATTAAACACTTTAGTACTTAGTTTGCTTCTGTAATGAGAAGGGATGTAACAATAACTGAAATATCGTGATATTGTATCGTCAAAATCGTCAAAACTCTCACAATAATATCGTGGACCATCACAATATACTGAATTATAAGTCTCTTTGCTTAAATTAAGAGTTATGGTGCAGCAATAGCTAATAAAAAGACAAAGGGAACTACAAAGACCATGATCCTTTGCTCCATTTCAGTGTAGACTACAAGAAGAAATAATTGTTCTAAGCACTTTTAAGTCTTAGTTCTTTGGACTAAATCTTGTCAAGGCATTTTAAGAAGAAGTAGCATATTAACAGTTTTGTTTGCCTCCACAAAATATCACAATAAATATACTGTGAGATGTATCTCGTGAAAATATCGTACCAAGAGATTTGGATATTGTTACATCCCTAATAGTGAGCCTCCCCACCATATCGTGAGCTTTCCCACGATATAGTAATAAATATCGATATCGTTCATGTTCATACCGTGACGATATCATATCGTGAGACTTGGACATCGTTTAAGATATCCAAGGATATCTAAGGATCTCTAATAAGATTTAACCTTTTATCAGTTAAATCTTATTGTATAGCCAAAAAATAAGAAAAAATTTCCCAGTAGCACAAAGAAAAAAATACCCACAATAAATATTGACCCCAAAAAATATTGTTCCAGCTGTCATATATTGAAAAAAAAATTTATTGTGGCAAGCCTTGTCAATAGTACTGCACTAATGTAAAATCATAATACAGTGGTTGTCAGTTTTCTGCTTGATTTGACTTGACTTGACCCAATCTGAAACAGAAATATGAACCTAAACAGGAACTTTGGTGCTGTTACCTTCTCTTTGGTCCTAAGCTCATCAAACATTTCTTGGATTTCCACACGCCAGTCGTCCTGCATAATATGGAAGGAGTCCTGGGGCATAGTGGCCATCACAGCCTCCTCTATGGCCGACAGCTGCTCCAGGATACAGGAGAAGGAGGGGCGCACGTGGGGGTCCTGGTCCCAGCATTCTGAACAACATCATTCATGAATATCACATTTGTTTTTCTTGTGTTGCAACATCTGCTATAATAATCATGACAAGCACATAATTACACAGGGAATTATGGCAAAGAAGCAATTAATCTGTAATATAATCTGTAATTATATGAGACAGGACATGCCAGGACAAAACGCCCACTTTACAAAGACAACTTAAGCTATTAGAATTGTGTAACAAAATTGACACACTGGATGCATTGTAATCCTTTGTTTTTGTGCAGACTTGTGCTGTGTGATTCACCTTCCATGAGCTTGGCAAAGGGTTCAGGACATGTGGATGGGATGGGTAACGTTAGTTTATTGACCGCAACACCATATGCAACTGCAAGGCCATCAATCCCTCTGTATGGCACTTCTCCAGTCAACAGCTCCCACAGCAAAACACCATAGCTACAAAAGACAGCATGAATCAATATTTCATGTCACGATAACACATTTTTAAGCACGATATATAGCTACAGACATATATACTGTGATAAATGATAATACTGAGACTGGTTTATGTCACTGTCACAAAGCAGGATGATCCTGGTAAACACATTTTGAAATATACAGTGTCATTAAAAAGCCTGAGCTGCAGAATTAACCGATAATCAGCCATTGCAGTTATTTTTTCTACACTCTACAGCTAATATCTTTCTTTATTACAAAGAAATGGCAAAAATCTCCCCCAAAATATATTGTTCTAGCTATCATATGCGTAATGATAAGTCAATATTGTATCACAGGCTCAAAGAAGACCAGATGACAGCGTACCTCCATACGTCACTGCCTTTGGAGAAGAGGGACGACTTGATGACCTCTGGGGCCATCCAGGAGTACGTTCCGGCGGCAGACATCTTTGTAGTTTTGTGCCACTCCCGAGCCAGGCCGAAATCTGTGATCTTCAATGTCTTCCTCCCGATGTCATCATTCTCAATCCTTTCAAGTAATAAAACTAAAAAGACACAACAACAAACAGCACAGTAAGACACAGACTCAGAATTATAAATTATAAGGGCTACTGGCAATTATTAGGAGGGTGGCAATGATACTTTAAAGATCCTATATCACATAAAATTTAGTTTTGTGAGATTTTAGCCACGTTATAATGTTGTTACCTTCTCAAAAACATCTGGAGTCATGTTTTGTTTAATTCAAACATGTTTGAGTAAGTTTTTTTTATTATTATTAGTCTGTTTACATCTCCAAAGTTAACAGCTACCTTTTACCTTTAGTTCAATAGAGATTGGCATTTCCAGGGCTGAAATTATCCAGATGATTCTAGTGAAGGTGTATGGAGTTTGAAACACAGTGGAGCACTTCCTGTATTATCACATGACATCACAAGGTGGCCAGAGTGTTTTCCATTTGAGAGAAGAACTCAGCCTAAAATGCAAGATTTGTATTAAACATGTTGTGAATGAAACAAAACACAACTCCGGATATGTTTGTGATGAGGATACAACACTGTGGCATAGATCAGAAAATAATGTAATATGGGCCCTTTAACTGAATAAAATGTTTGTATTTAACAGCAACATTAATACACATTGTATTGCTTCAAATTGCAAGATGAGATTACAATTCAATTACTTTGCGAAAAGCACAGATCTTATGTTTTTTTCAATTTATGCTTTTCTGTATGCTGTGTAACTATGAACTTATCAGTTAAGTCATGATTTAAAAGTACATTCTTTAAAAACCTTTAGAGCTATAAACATCGTAAAGACCTGCTGCAGTGTGTGGGTGAGTGGAGGAGATGACAGTGGATATGTAAAGGCCAAAAGCAGTACGCAGGTCATATATTACTGTAGAAACAAGAGGCTGACAGAGCCACAAAGCACCTGTCCTCGGGTCCTAGAAGTGTTTAGCACATTAAAGATCCCTCCAAACTTCACAGTAACACTACACTAGGCCCAGGGTACAAGGTTGTGACATGTGAACCCAAGAGTGGACAATCTCAACCAAAAAAGGCAACTATACACTGATTTTTGTTAACAATTTTAAAGACAACTTTGACCATTTTTTGTGAGGATTTTAGAGCTTAAAAGGCCTATATTATACAGATTTTTTTTTTTAATCTGTATAATATATTTGTATAACAGATAAAAAAAATTCTGTGTTATAATCAAAAACATACCCGGAGTTTTATTTACACGCTTTTTTACACACAAACCCTACATATTTCGACAGTGTTCTTCTCTCAATCCCCTCCTCTCCACCTTGTGATGTCATGTGATAATACAAGAAGTGCTCCACTGTGTTTTTAAACTCCATACACCTACACTAGAATCATTTGGATAATTTCAGCCCTGCAATTGCCAATCTCTATTGAACTAAAGGTAAATGATAGCTGAAAAGGTAAATGAAAGGTAAATGATAGCTTGAAAACTAGCACTTCATGACATCACAAGATGGAACAGAGCATTTGAGCTTTGGAGTTATAGACAGACTACTAATAAAAGATTACTCAAACATGTGTGAATGAAACAAAACACAACTTCAGGTATATTTTTGATGAGGTAACAACATTCTAACAAGGCTTAAAACTTAGTAAGGTAAATTTTGAGCAACATAGGACCTTCAATATTTGCATGTTAAATATCTCTGATCATAATAAAGATCCAGTCTTCAACAAATATGAATAATTTGTTGTGGTATGGTGATTGTAAAATGGAATCGCGTGAGCACACTACTTAAGACTCTTTGATCCTTTGATGCTTGTGGTGTTATTTTCAACATTTTGTTTTTAACCCCTGCCAAGATCTACTCACATTACCGACTGTCCCATTTCATTATTGACACGCAAAGATCCTACCGCAACTCAACCTTTTATAGTCTCCTCTGCTCCAGCGGTGATTCTCAAAGCTGTTTAAAAAGCCCCTTTAGGTACCTTAACCGAGCAACTTAAAGGGAAAATATTGTACAGGGAGACAAAAGGAGGTGATAAAACCAGTCTGTTTCCTTTGTCCATACTTGGACCTTGTGGTCAGATTCCCATGGGAAAAACAACAGAATGATAAGGTTAAAGATACACTTTGGATTTTTTCAGTGTTTGTACAAAGAAAGTTACATGTTATTATTTTTGGTCTTATCAATTAAAAGCTTTCAACACTACATAGATGCTGAATGAGCTGGCTGCATTATCACTGCTTCAGTGACCTTGGACCAAACTCCTACAAAATGATAACGTGAAAAAACACACACACTACTTAGCAACTACAAAACTATATACTACAATATATAAGGTCTTATTTTCTTTACTTATTTTCTTTCAAAATCAGTATATTCTATTATTTCATAAATGAACTCAAAATTGCAGGTCAGTATAGCAGGTTGTATCGGTAAATGCTCAGTATATATTGTAACATAAAAAGGCCTGGCTGTCACTATAATACATTTTGAAGCACGATATACTGCTACAGAGATAAACGATAATATAGAAACTACTTTGTGCCACTGACAGAAAGCAGGTAAACCAATTTTAATAATTTAACCAATAATAATTTAATTTTAATAAGAGACTAACATTAAAAGGCCTGAATCAACTAATAAATAGCCATAAGTTACTTATTCTACCCTCTACAGCTCAAACATTATTGTAATATAACAAAAATAACAAAAATCTGCCCATGATGCCCAAGAAAATGTATACAGGATCAATACAGAGCCCAAAAATATACTGTTCTTGCTTTCACGTATTGAACAATAAGTCAATATAATAATTATCATGATGATGACAGGCTGACACATAACATTTTTGATAACCCTGTGTGGTCACTGTATCATTGACTTAAAAATGTCCTTTCTTTAAACTTAAACTGACTTAAGTGGAAATAAAACAGTGTACTTGACAAATATCTGTCATGTTTATGTGATTTGATTCTTGCAGTGGACTTTACAGTGGCCTATGTCAGTAGTCTACAGTGTAGTGTGGCGCTATGTAGCTCCTCTGGGTCTGCATTAAAACACAGCTAATGGTGCCATTACTAGCCTTGGGCACTAAGGGGATCCTCTCTACCCAGGTCGCAACAATGGGATTTCCATTACAAACAGGTTTCATTGCACCAATGATATACTCCTCTACTTCCTGTTGTCAAGCTCTCTCTCAGTGATTCCATAGATTCCTCCCAGCAGGCTCTGTAGGTTCATAATGACTTATGGTGGCTTAGTTACACAACCCAGCAGAACAGTGGTTTGGGGATAAACCCGGTCTGCGCTGATTGGCCTCTAGAATATCATGCCAAATACTTTCTTTGTGGCTCCCTGGTACTTCAGTGTCAGCCCTCTAGAAATCTCTGATAAAAGACAGTATCTTTTGTCCACATGACTCCATGCTGACGTCCATCACACAAAAACACCTTTTAGTACAGCCATTTTGTCACTGGGCTCAAGAAAGAGCTGCTGGTACACCAGAAAATTAGGTCTTAAGTATATAGCAATCAGTGGTTAACTCTGATGTTTATGGACTGAATGAATAATGCATTGCAAAGCACTAACCTTGAAAAGCGCAGTATATCCAAGACATTAATATTGTTATCATGCCATTAAAATGAATACACAAGAAGCATAACAAGTCAATCGAATTATTTTGCAGAGCACTAAATTACAACTGCAGGAACCTCACAGGACATCAACAAATTGTAAAGTCTGAAAAGTATCACGAGTGCCATGCTTTCACTGCCTTTTTTTCTTATATTGCCTCTCTATCTGAACTGTGTGCTACATATAGTACAATATGACTCTGAATATATCAACACGCACTTACATTGTGTCATCTTATTTAGCCGTGTGTATTAGTATTGCAAACAGCAATTTTACACACACATTTATGTATTTAAGTATTGTGGCACAAATTATGTCTTTTTGTATATTGTATGAAAAATATGACTCACAGACATAGCCTTAAGTACAAGAAGTAGGATTGTTGTCCAAATGTTATAAAAATATATCTTAAAAGAAGACTGAAAAATTTGTGCCAAAAGTAAGTGATTTGGACATTTGTGTTTAAGTAACCACAACAGCTCACATGGCATCGTACAGTCTTTAGTGTGCTTCTGGTTTAAGTGACACTTTTGGACACAACCCTTTTTGTCCGGGTTTAGTACTTATTGTGGATTTATGATGGCGTTCCATTAAAGCTGAACTATATATAAAAATGTAAATATGTTTTATAAATAGATTATCTGCCTCAGAGCGTAAACCCACACTACTGAGAAAGTATTGAGGACAAAAGCGAGTGGACCAAACTATGAGACAATCTTGCCAAAAGCACAGGACCCACACTGGTCTCTTCACTCTGTATGGCTGTGCTCCAGCCTGGCTTTGTTACTAACCCCACTTTGAAGCCCACCTCCCATGACCTCCTCTAATTTCTAGGGTCTCTTCAAAGACAAACAAGCTCTAACAAGATCGAGAGCTCCATTCACATGAAATAAAATACTGTTTCCATATGAACAAAAAAATATGACTGAAGTAGATGTGCCAATAAGACTAACATATTAATGTAAGCATAGGAGATAGTGGATTGGAAATATACCAAACTGTGCTATTTTTTCTGAAAAAAATTGCAATCACAATTAGATTTGTGTTATGCAGTAGTAGTATGTTTTAACAGCAGGAATCAGTTCAGACTTCAGAGGGCACGACGCATCCAGGAGCACCAATATGTGACAATATCATGCATTTAAGAACATGCTTGCAACTCTAAACTGCGGAGTAAGCAGGTTTTGTGCAAAAGAGACGGGATATTATTTGTGACCATTGGAATGGTGTTTTTAATTTGTCTAAGAAAGAGCACACAAACTTAACTGTGTATCTACAGATACTGTTTTGAGGTGTCCGACTCCCTTTCTTCTATATTTTCTTATTCTTCCAAAAGTGTAGACAACAGTGCAACGCAACTGGAGCTGGCTGCAGCCCCGAGGCAGACCCCACCCTGGGTCCATCCCGTCCTGGTCTTCAGGCAGGCCCATCTTTCATGAGCAGCAGAGGGAAGATCATACACAGAGCTGTGTCTTCAAAGCTGCTCTCACGCTTCTTCCCTTTGCCCGAAAAGCCTCCAGGTGAGTGGAGGCTGTTTTTGAAAACTCTCATTAACCATCAATGTTGAAATCAGATTTATTATGTTTCAAAAACTTTTTTTTAACTTTTATACACACCATCTTGAGTGCACAATTTGAGATTTTTTTTTCTTTCTGTTCTTGTGTAAAGTATAAGTATTAAATGGTGTAAAACCAATGAGATTTGCAAGTAGTAACCATTCAAAAAATAATAATATTGAATATGTAAGATTGTAATCGGTTCCTCTTACCATGTAATACATTTTACTTCCTCCAATTTTACTGTACTTTTAATGGAAGATTAGTGCCATTAGCTCCATTTTAGAAGCAAATGAGTCCCAGACCTAAGAGTGCTTGCTTTACTAACAGGCTGCTAAACTCTGGTGTGCCTGTTGAAACCAGAGAGCCCCCAGGCCCTGGGGATGCTGGGAAAAGGATCAAGGCTAAAGGCTGCCTAAATCCATCTATCATGGTCACGTCTCTCTGGGTCGCTTTGTCTGCTCACTTCCTCTTCTGGTGTTTAAGTTCAAATCAGCTCATAACACAGGCATTCAAGCCAAAATGTGTAGCACAAGGACCTTTCTGCCATGTTAGCATCTATTAAAGTGCCAGTGGGCCAGCAAGGCCATTGGTGGATTTTGAAGGTAGCTTCTCTCAGCTGTGGGCCTTTTCCCTTTTCAGCCTGTCCCCCAACAATAGGTGCAGTCAGGGAGAGGTCATAAAAAACAGTGTGAAAGCATCTCCACTCCTCCTCTCTCCCTCTGCCCATTCTCTGAGCACACAAGGACAGGCACTAACTGTCCGAGTGTCACCGGGGTAATTGTGGGGAAGCTAGAGCAAAGCTACCCTGCAACACGTCAAGCTTTGGCAATACAACCCCTTAGCCTAATATATAATCGTAATACATTCATAATAATATATAACAAATTACATTACAAAAGATTACATTTGGCTGTTTTCTCTGCCTGATTGTTTACATATTACCAAGCCCTAATTAGCCTAGACAATGACATAAGACAGTGTAAGTGCACATGCTCCAAAGCACACTGCAACAGTTCCAATGGCATTCTACACACATTCCTCACATAGTGAGTGACTGCTGCACAGAAGTGAAACTCTAGTTTATGTGGGCTTGGGCTCCTGGCCCCAAGCCAAGTTTCACAGTTATTATTTTTTACCTTATCAAGTGCTCTGTAATGCGCTGCCACTCCTCACCTGACGAGAATCACTTGGAAACAGCAAAAGAAATGAAGGTAAACAAAGCACAAATCTAAAAGATAATTCAATTTTATTTTAGTAATGACATACATGTAATAGCACTGGAAATGTATGAGCCACATACTGCTTAAATCAAGTTAATGTCAACTTTCTTTTCTGTTTGAGTTTGTGCAAGCCCAAAAGCTAAAGATACTGACATGAGAGGAAAGGTAAGTTAAGAGGGGAAAGAAATGGGAAGGAAACCCTCAGTCAGAGCTAATAAAAGAGGAGCTGCTCTATGGGAGATTAAATATGAACGGAACAAAACAAAACCAGGGCTTTGAGACCCTCCGAGTTCTAGCCATTCTTTTGGCCACAGTAGCCTAGCAACCGCTGCTTGACCAGT
>NW_026571404.1:23929143-24163267 GCF_026225935.1 Boleophthalmus pectinirostris
AATAAACTAACAGATATGTAGACAACATTATCAGCTATTATGATGTAGTGTTTTTTTCATTGTCATGGAGTTGTTAATGTTTGAGTAAATCCTCTCGTATTTCATGTTCTCTGAAGGACGGCAACATTCAGAAGAAGCTGGACTTTGAGATGAGAATGCGTGAAGGGGCCTATAAGCTTCTGCTCGCCTGCACTAAAAGGGAGCAGATTCTGAGCGCCTCAAAGAACCTGCACACCTCCAACACCAGAGTGAAGGCCTACCTGAGTGAGGTGCACAGACACGATGCTATGGACATAATGGCCAGGTATACAAGCAACTCTGATCATTTGTTATTATGAGAGTAGGAGAGAAGGAAACTGTTGTAACTCAGTCATGTTTCAGACTTACAGATGCACAAGCAGATGAGCGGAAGCCTTGCCATGGCACAGTTGCACTATCTGGTATGTGTTTTTTTTAATGAATATATTTAAGTTCAATTTATTTCTGTAGAGCCAAAAATCACAACAGCAGTTCAGTTGCCTCACAGAGAAAAACTATTGTTTATATATTTTTATATATATATATATATATATATATATATATATATATATATATATATATATATATATATTATATATATATATATATATATATATATATATATATAATTTTTTTTTTTTTTTTTTCAGGGCTTCGAATTCCTTTGCTGTGGCGAGATTCTGATCACTTTAACAACAGAGGAAGTGTGTATTAATTATCTTATAATAGTATTTGCTTAGTATCCCTCTTCATGTCTGAACTCACCACAATGACACCACTCCTGTCAGGTTCTCGACGAGCGGCACTCTTTTGCCTCATGCAGATTGGTTCTGAGGTGTTTGACACAGAAATGATGGTGGTGGACAGATCAATCACTGACGTATGTTTTGAGGGAGTCACTATATTGTAAGTGACCCAGTAGGGAAATACACAAAAACGCAAGTCACAAGACAGCTAAAAAAATTCTTTACTCTGTCTAAAGCAAAGAGGCACTCCCCGACTTTGAACTGAAGGTGGAGCTGTGGAGCTGTGCACTGGAGGAAGAGCTCACTTTAGTGAATACTCCAAAGAAACTGGCCAAGAAGTTCCGCAGCTCCTTTGGAAAATCGACTGGGAAGAAGCTCTGTCCTCTGCTGGACACTCCTGACCCCGAGGCCTTTCTGCAGTACAACCCTGTGCCTTCGTAAGTGAATACACATTTGTATCAATAATGAACAACCTGTAACTGGCATCACTTATGATCAAAACATTTTTTACTATCCAAAATCTTAAATCATCAAAACCCATTTAAATGTAATTAAATCATATTTATTCATAAACTCCGTTGAATACTAAAAGTAATGAAAATATATTTTCTCGTTTAACTATACAGTTAATGGTATTAACATGTAATGTGTTCATTATTGTTCATTTTGTATTTATTTATGAAGCTGCTTCTCCACTCACCACTGTCTCTGGCTTTGTCATTAGTGGATCTAAATACAACCTTTTGGCGTACACCACTCTGCATCTTACTCAGGCTGAAGGAAGTTTCCAGTCTCATTCACTCATTGTTGTACAAAATGGTAAGACTACAATTACAACTATGATTATGTAAGACTACGATTACAATCACACTTTCAAAGCAACAGTTGGGTGATCCTAAATAAAAATATTATAATTGTGTCCTCACAGCTGAATGGTCGTCCTGGCTCCCTCTCTATGGAAACCTCTGCTGCCGCCTGGTGGCTCAGCCTGTGTGCATGACACAGAGCATGATGACTGGATACCTTTGTCAAAAGGTTGCTCATATTATACCAGTGCTTTTCTTTTAGAAATGACAAAATTGACTTAAATCTCAGGGTTGTTTTTCTTTTTCCAGTTAAATGTTGAGGGCATGAACCGATCTCGTCACCTTTACTGTGAACTGTGCGCTGGCTTATTGTCTTGTTACTTCTCTCCTGAGGAGATTCAAGCCAAAGTGGACCCTGCTCTAAAACTACCTATCAATCAGGTGAATGTCAAATGTAAACAAACACAGCGTTAATGTTGTATTTAGTTTAGTATTTAGTAAGTTGAATTGTTTTTGTGTTGTCCAGGAAACTCGTATTCGTGTAATGGAAACAGGTTCAGTGGGCCAGAGGCTCAGGACTCTGTCCATCCACAGTACCACAGCAAACAGCAGTGACACTGTGAACTTCAGCACAGAGTCCAGAGAGGAGCTGGAGGAGTGGGCCGACGCCCTGCACCAGCATCTGTATGACCAGAGTGAGTCTGTGGAAGCAGGGCACATTTACAGTGGAGCACAACAAGCAGCATGTGTTTTTGTTTCAAACCAGGTCAATGGCTGCATTGTTGTGACCGCTTAATGAAGATCGAGGTCCTGTCACCACGGAAACCATCACTCTTCCTCACCAAAGAGGCTGATTCAGTTTATAATGACCTGAGTGAGTACAGACTTGTGTTGTTTTCGTCTGTTCAGCTAAATGCAACATAACCATGATCTGTTTGTTTGACAGGTATCAATTCACCGGGCAAATTTGAGAGCATCACAGACATCATTCATGATAAGATTGAGCAGACAGATGGACGTTTTCTGATCGGTCACGAGGAGAGAAGGGAAGTACCCAACTGGTCTTCTCTATTTGATGGCTCCCAGTCAGTGCTAGTACAGAAAAGTGTATTTTCTCAGAGCAAAACATCCACTCCTTTCTCAAGTCCACTCCAGAATAAGACCACTACCCCTGGTAGCGTCAAAAAGCGCCGTGCACCACCTCCTCCCACTGACCAGGAGCCGTATACCCCTCCCAGTCGACCTGCCAGACCCCCACTCCCTGCTCATCTCCCCTTTCCTCTCCATGAAAAAGAAAATGCCAATGTCTCTCGGCCCGCTCCGCGCTCCAAAACCGGCCGGCCTTCTCTGGACGCCAAATTCTCCTCGATTATCCAACAGCTCCAGCGAAATAACGCTAGCGGAGCACCAGCACTCACCCGGAAGAACGCTCCTCTCGGGGTGCTCGATATCCCGCTGCCGAACCAGGAGAATGAAAAGCCACCAAACGCTGAGGCCAGTGAACCCTGCTTTGTCCGGCCTGCGCACAGCACTGCGCCTGTCCCTGCTCCGAGGAGTAAATTAAGAAAGTCCTTCAGAGAGAGGATTAGTCTTAAACCCCTATGATCTTTTGGTCTTAACAAGTTTTAATTACTTGCATAACCACTAATATGATAGACACGCTAACAGCTGGCCTAAGTGCAGCACTTTGGACATAATATGAATTCTTTGTTTTCTATAAAAGAATAGGTCTATTATGTAAACATATCTTCAAGGACAGCTTCAGGTAAGATTTTAAGACTCCCTAAGACTCTTCACTAGCACCCAACCATGGATGATTTTGAATGCCAGTTGCCTGTTGGCCTGAGCTCTGCCTCCATCAATCCTACTAAAATGTAGAGGCTTATTTCTCAGCTTTGCCACTGGAACAGTGACTGGATGAAAGAAACTTTGCAGAAAGCCCCGATTGGCATTGATCCATATGCTGACTGCAAACCACTGACGACTCACTACTTTATTTTGGACTATTGACTTGTTCTACTTACTGTGAAGACTTTACGGCCACTAGCACATTTTTAAAGGGGAGAGGATTTAAAGGCCAATTTGAAGCAGCAGTCATTCCCATAGTCTTTTATAATGGAGTGACTTTGGCTTCAGTTAGTACAGCGTGTGCCTGTCCTAATTGAAAACACAACAAAATGAGTGTGCGCAAATGTGCAGAGCTTGTTTAAACACCAGTGTCTGCTATACCTTTGGCCTGGGCAATAATAATATCATGGTCTGATCCTGAGGTGAGCTGCTATTTTTGTGAGGTCATCATGATTCTGTACATATGTGAAATGTGAATTATCAGAAGCAGCAGATGGCTTTAGTTACGTCTTAATGGCACATAAAAAGATATTAACTGCATGTATTGTGATAAAATCTTAACTGTAATCTTTGGCATTTTGCCCACTATACTGTTATGTATCTAGTATCAATATTTTAAACAAGCTGGGATAAACCATTGTCTCATCCTCAAAATTTAAACTGAAGGAGTCATTTGAGAGAGATTTGTGGGAAGTGGATTTAAAGCATCTTGAGAGAATGCTTTACTAAAAAGAGTATGCTGCTCATATGGTTTGCTCTTAACGGTTGTTTGGTGTTGATGCTTTTCACAAGCCACTTTGATGACAAGCTGCACACATAAAGTTGCATTGTGTTGCTTTTCTGGTGGAGGGCAAATGTTATTGCTTTCTCTGAAAATGTTTCAAAGTATGGTATTAAACCTTTGTATCTTCATAGAGACCAAACCAGACCAAGTTACAGATCAGATCTGTGGAGAGGTGACCCCACTCATAGTCAGAATGCCTGTTTTCCTGGGGATTTTTGAGCTATAAAATCATCTGTAATTAAATACTGTACATGTAAAGCAGAGCTGTCTAATGCCATACTGTGGAACATTCCAGGCAGAGCAGTGACATCTCAGAATCGAGCAGGTGACAGACCCTCCAATTTACACAATGCAACTTTAACATCTGCAAATGCACACAGTTGTACTTGAGATTAACCTGGACAGGAAATGTGTCTAGATTTTGGGTTCATGTAGATATAGTTTACTCTTCTAAAGGACTGAATTGTGAATGATGTTGACTGCATATTATAGTGTAAAATACAAATGTAAACCTTTTGTTGACTTGATTCTAATGAAAAAGCAAGTCATTTCACTTGTAGCCTTACTTGTAATGACCTTGTATAGAATATTTCTTAAAGGCTGTGTGATTTAGTGAGTTTTAATAGTTACTTTTTGTCTAATGTGCAATTTCTAATTTGTTGTTAGTCCATTTTTATTATTGCTACATATGCAATAAAACTGCAGAAATACTACCCTGGTGCGCATGCTGTTTTTTTTTTTTTTTTTTTTTTTTTTTTTGCTGAGCTCAAATGTTATCTGCATATTTTTCATAGCAAAGGTTTACCAGGGGGTGGCCATAAAGTCTAAAGCAATGGGTTTATTGCAGTCCAAGTTTCTTCCCATAGAGATCCATGCTCTGGCAAATTTCTCTATTGCAGCAAATACTGGAGAGGCTCCTCTGGCTTTGAGCCCAGAAGTAGCCTGTTGTGAAGATTAAAGCCAATGGAATCTCGTAGCCAGATAATGGTATTACAATAATAAAACTCTATTCACAGTGTATTTAGCTCCAGAGATACAATAATGTACAAGAGCAATTTACCTAACTTGGATGGTGACTATACTGGTAAAGAATGCAAGAGGAATTGTGTAGATAGTAAAATATTTTAATTAAATATACAGGAAGTCATATCATACAAAATGTCTTTATTTTTTGTCTTGCTTGCCAGCTGGATGATTGGTAAAATGTATCAAAAACACTTTTAAGGATGCACATTGATGAAAACAACATAAAAATAAAACAACTAAAGAATATCCTAGTTCTTAAATTGTAGTGTTAAAATCTAACATGTTTATGGTGACCTTGACCCAGAGCAAACAAGGACACAGCTAGATTGTGTAACCGACTTTTATATCGCTTATATACTATTTACAGATTATAACTGTTTATATGATAACAGCCACGCAGTTTATCTACACAGCTATGTACATCAAAATAAGACAAGAGAAGGATTGCCATTTGATCCCGTATGAGCGACATCTGTACAGGGGGCTTCCCCACAATCCTGTCAGTTTCACTTACACGCAGCAATGTACAGTACTTGGTAAGAAATTAATGTGTTTTTTTTTTAAGTTCAGTAAAACTATCCCACATATGCACATGTCCACGGTGTATTTCCACTAACTGCAGTTCTAGTGGTCGTAAAAGCCAGAGCAGGTGTTCCCTTCTACCTGGGGCTGAAGCGTTTAATTTATAGTACCTTTTCTTCAGCGATAAAACATATGTACTGCGTTTAAGATGAGGAGTTGGAAAAACTAACCTTTGTTAAAGCGCTAACTTTATAACTTATACATTTTTCTTACAGTTAAGCAATTAATTCAAAGCAACCTATTAAAGGAAATATTTAAATAATATGTAATAAAGTCTGGTGCCTATAGTGTGTTGAGGGCTCTGCATTATCTTCAAAGTGACAATAATAATTATAGGCCAATCCTGCTACAGAATAAAACCAATTAATCTGTAATGCTAATTCTAATCCAAGACTGCAAAAGGCACAGATACTGTATTTGCAAAGCAATGATATCCTAAATGACAACATTCCTATAAAGTCACATAAAGAGTCTGTTTTCAACAGAAAGAGCTT
Source organism: Boleophthalmus pectinirostris (assembly GCF_026225935.1). NCBI lineage: Eukaryota > Metazoa > Chordata > Actinopteri > Gobiiformes > Gobiidae > Boleophthalmus > Boleophthalmus pectinirostris. The sequence goes on from NW_026571404.1 coordinate 23,935,448, forward strand.
TTCAAGTTTAGGAATAAAAAGATGAAATGCTGATGTTTTAAGAGCACTCAACAGCCAATGGCTGCGTCATCACGCTGGTCCTATGGACTAAACACTGCTACAATCTACAATCACATAAGGGCCTTTTGTGTGGATCTAAAATCAAAATGTTTTTCTTTTTTCTTTTCGGACAGCAAAACATTATAGAATTATTGACAAGTACTTGTGTTCTATGTATTTAAAATACATAACTAATATTAAACCTGCAGTGAGTCATAGAGTGTACAGTACGTCTGCCAACACAGCACCTCAGAAAGCAACAATGAGACGAGGTCATGAGATGCAGCAGCGTACAGCGCTCTGCAGTGTGGACAGTCAAAGGGAAATGTAAACATGCACAACACCACTGGCTTCAGTGTAATAATGCACTCATTATGGTGGTGATCGTGAACGCAGCTTTGTTAGATCAAACACTTCATATACATCACTTTAGTGTTTCCAAGCAACAAAGTTTAGCCCTCAGATGCAGTAAACAATGGCTTTACTCTGTTGCTTTTCACTTTTTTAAAACATTGTCCAAGCAACAGACCTGACTCACAATGACTGAGAGCGGAAATGTGGGCACATAAACATACAAGAGCATTGTGCAAATAAGAATACAACACAAAGATACAGTAAGTGGTGATAAAAACAGAGCAGTGCAAAGTATAGAACTAATTGCAAAATACACAGGACTTTTCAGTCTGCCTGACCAATGGGTTCATGGGCTGGTAATGTCAGTGTTTGAGCATGATGTGATTCACAGTCTGGTGCTGGGGTGTACTGAGGACAGCTGAGGGGGTGGGAGGGTGGACAGGGGGTAGAGGTGGTGCAGCAGGTCCCCGTAGAGGGCGGCTCCGCCCGGGTGCCTGTAGAAGGCATGTGCGCTGGGGCTGGCTGCCAGCAGCTGCCTGTGTAACATCATGGAGTGAAAGGCTAAAGGCGGGACCAGGGGTGACACTGCTGATTGGCTCTTGAGGTATTGTAGGCCCGGGTGCTGCTGGAGGCTGTCCTGTGCAGTAGCAGACACCAGGCTGCCGGGGGCATACAGGCCCGAGTACAGTGCGGCGTGAGGGTGGGGGTATGTGGTAGTGGGGTGCCCTTCTGGGATGTGATTGTTGAGGTGAACTGCATGCGCTGGCTCAGCCGCTTTGAGCTCCTCCGGGTCACTGCGGCGCGAAGCAGCAGTGGGGTGGATGGGGGTCACCACCCGCACCTTCCTCTGGGGGGCGTCCTCACTCTCAGCTTCTGCTACACTCCTCTTACTGGGTCTGTTGGGACTAGATTCAGATGAGGTCTTGGGACTGGGGAATGACTGCTGTGTATCTGAAGTCTGTTTAGAGGGAGAGACAGTCATGGGAGTCACTTTACACGCCTTAGGGTGCGACTCCAAACTCTGGTGCATGATGGGATACGACAAACTGCAGAACGAGGATTTGGAGACTGAAGACAGCCTCTGTTTGGATATGCTGAAGTCTCTGGGCTCATCTTCAGCCTCTCTGCTGTCCTGATTTCTGTCACTGTAGTGACTTCTATAAGCCAGTCCTTCAGGTTCAATGCAGACAAAGCCCTGAGTGCCCTCGCGCTCCCGCCCGTACTGCTCCCTCCTGCCCTCTCCATTGGTGAAACCTGACACCCGGTCCTGGCTCAGGCAGGTCTCTGTTTGTCGGTACAGACTGTTGAGGTGAGGTGATGAGTAACAGTCGCGTGTGTAACTTCTGGACTGACCCACTGCACTCTGCTGCACTAACTTGTCCTGGTCACTTGCGTCCGGGGGCAGATACGGTTGCCACGGCGCACTGACTTGGGGCTGAATGTGACGTGCACTACGGCTAAGGACCTCAGAGAGCTCTCCTCTGTCGGCCTGACTACTGCTGGTGTGCTGTGTCTTAGTGCTCTGAGCGTGCTGAATGACAGAGGGCCTGAATATGGGCACCTCAGACAGACTGTCTGAGCTCTGCCTCTGTCCAGAGTCCTCTTTTCTCTTTTCTGTGTCCCTGTCTGAGAGGGAGAGCGATGAGTAGGCGGATGGGAGTGGGGCTAATGAAGGCTGAAGAGAAAAGGCAAATGTGTTTGACTCACACACCTGGGACAGGAGCTTCTTTTTCGCCAGTGGAGACATAACCCCCTGACTGGCTTTGTAAGCTGCAGACTCCTTCTTTATGACAGTATAGTCGTCCTCTGAGCTGCTGTCTGCAGACTGCCGCTCTAGCTGCTTACACATTGGCAGCACTTTGCCCACTCTCCCCCCATGACTCTCTACAGTGTCCTTTACTCTTGAAGTGGTCTCAGGAAGGGCGATGTGTGCCACTGGTTTGTGGTGGTCCCAGCGGTGAGGCAGGTAGGGGTTTTTGTGGATAAAATGCCCTTCAGTGGGCTGTTCACAGGTGAGTTTGACTTGCAGGGCGTCACTGATTTGTCTCCACTCAGGCGGAGGACAGGGCACTGTGAGGAGACCTCGCCCTGATACATGGCTCCTATAGTCAGGCTCTTTGGGGCACAACAGTGACCCCTGCTCAGCTGACAGGGTCTCCTCCTTCAGCGTGAGGTGCAGTTCCTCCTCTTCTATTACAATGGGTTCATCTGGATTTACCAAAGACCTACTGTGTATCTCCTCCTTAGTGCTTACATCCTGCAGACAAAACATACCAATCAGTATCATGATGCTAAAATGGTCTTAGTATTAAAGCATTCAATTAGTGTAAATATTTATAGTGTAACATGACCTGTCGGCTTTAAAAAGAAAAACCTGTGCCACTGACCTGTGATTGCTCCTGGCCTAGAGTGGCGTCTCCTCTCTCCTTTTTACTGGCCTGTTTGAGATTGTTGGGGTTTTTGGGTTTCTTGGTCCCCAGTCCTTTGAGTTTGGCTCCTGGTGCCTTCTCTGGGCCGCCCTCCTGCTTCCTGGGTTTAGTCAGGGGGAGGGGCTTGTCCTGCTCGCCTTTAATGTGCCTCTCATATGGAAGGAGGAGTCTGCATCATAGAACACATTCAAAAATGAGTGTGTGCAAATCATACGGTTATGCCATTACACAACCAAAGAAGTATTTTCAACTACTACTAATGCATAGTTTATACAAAGACAGTTCATATTTCCACCTTTTAGGAGTTTACAGCACTGCCTGTTTGACTCAGTTAAAGAACAAAATGTACACAAGTGTTCGGCAAACTGAGGAGGGAAATGATGCAGTCATGGCCACAGGCACACACTGTATCAAATGCTGTATTTTAAACACCTGGCAAACATTAACAAACCTATTGTAATTAAAGTGTGCAAGGGAAAGTCCACACTGGGGCCTCAGTTTGTGTGTATGGGAATAAAAGCACAGAGGAGACAGAGGGTTCATGTGAAAACACACTTATCTCCTGCTGGAAACATCACATTTTTGTTGGAGAATAACCTTGAAAGAAAGAGCGTGATTTTGTCCGTTGGCTATAACCTAAATGCCAGAAAAAGCAACCAATAAAATGGATTTGATCTGCAATAAAACTAAATATATGCATGTGTATTCGATTATACCCACAGTAATATGCACTGATTTTGTCCAGAAGGAATAATAGTTAGTTTTAATTAAATCCACTATAAAAGACAAGGAACACTGTGTAAAAAGTAACACTAAAGTCTTTCTGACTCATGTTACTTCCTCTAAACTGGTCCCAAGTCAGTCTGTGTATCTGATGTCATAACTAATGGGAACACTTGGATCTGGCTAATGTAACAATACCCATGTGTAAAATAATGACATGAAGAAAGCAGCGGGGGAAAGTTTGAGACTTTTATTACACAGAAAACTAAATGGAAATTGGCACCAGAGCAGACTCCAGACACCGAATACAAGTGAGAAACTTCAATAAGCCCCTCTGAACATGTCTGTCACTTTTGTACATTGCACGGGTCAGACAGAGACACAACTCCCTCAGTCTGAAGACAAAATAAGACTTTCTCATGTAATGACAAGAGACCGCTGCACCACTCCTTTTAAGGGACACAGCGCTTAAACAAACAATGAATCAAGCCTGGTTGGTTTCTCCCCCTCTTCAAACGGACAGGGGAAAACCTCAGAGAGTTCACGGGGCTCAGTGGGATTTTTGTTATTTTTGCTCTGAACAAAAGTGCTGCCAGGGAGAGAGCAGTGAAACTACATTTTATACAGCTGCTCTGGCACAGGGCCCCAGGCCAAGAAAGGAAATGTACTATTAAATGTAACTTATTGGAAAGAAGACGAGTAAACGGGTTATGAAAGACAGGAATGCAGAAAAATTGAGCTGTGAGTGTTAATAAGAAATAGAGTTCTCAGGGAGGAGTCGAGCATTGCTGACAGCAGCTATGGATTTCAGTTAATTACCTAGAACTCATACAGATGCTTTACACTTGTAATGAGCTTATATTTAACAGCCAAAGAAACCAATGCACATTTACAACATATCAAAACTGAAAACAATCTAGTATTTCTTATGAACTACTATTTGCGTATGCACAATCTGTGCTTTCATAACCAGGATGGCACACAAAATTAACATCATGTGATCTGTGGGAAAGAGATGGCTGCCCTGGTCTGGGTCAACTTATGGAATGTCAATATGGGACAGAGGAGGGAGGGGCATGTCTGTAATCTAAGAGCAAAGCCGGGGAATTACTGATGCCTCTGACAGATGAGAAAATGAGAATATTAGCCGAGAACAGAAGAACACGAAACTTAAAACAGTGATATTCTGACACAACTCCTAATGCATTTTATATCTGAAGATAATACAGTCATTTTGCCATTCTTCATTCAAATTATAAAGTGTGTGATTACAATAGAGCATTTAGAGCCATTTCTAGTGAGGCATATATAACTCTGACAGCATCATGTAATATTAGAAATCATAATACAAGAGCACTTATATAAGTAGTAATTTCCTGTGAGGAAGGGGCAGGGCTGAGCTTGGCAGCTGCAGAATGAACAGACAGAAAGCCAAGTGCAGTGACGCATTGGCTCCACGTGGGGGCGTGTTTTACCCTGAGATTCCAGGAAAGAATTTCATTAAGACCAGTAACTGTTTATGAGGTCAGTAAATACTTAACTTCCTCTCGTGCCAATTTATCACCCGGGTTTGTTTGAACAGACGGTTTTAATTTTATTATGATAGTAAATGCATAACAACATTATTTAAAATACATCTGCAGTCTATTTTAAACAGAATAGACAATGATGACATGTATGATGTCTAACATAATTCCTCGAGAATGTGTCATGTTCTATAAAAGGCATTACTTTAAAGTGTCTGCAAAGAAAAGCAGGGCGTAAGACGTGGCACACACAAGACTTTCCCTGAAAAGGACAACATGACAAAACCCAAGTGTCTTTAGCACCAGTGCGCGCCTCATCACAGTTTTGTGTTACAGGAACAGGCGCAGTGTTCAACTCCAAGAAAAGTCTAAGTCACCAAATCAGTGGAAAAGGCTTCAGGCTATTCACTCCCATCACTGCTCAGATTAATTTAAGATGGTGTTGTGTTAAGATCACAAGAGCCATCCATGTGTAAAAGAGAGTGAAGAGTGCTGCTGGACAAGCCCCTGGGGTGCTCACAGATTTGGATGAGAGAAAATGAGGTAGCATTTACAAGGCTTTAAGAGGAAAATGACACAAAATCGACTGACACATCTATGTGTTAAAGATTAAAAAGACCAGATAGACATAAACATACACTGCGGTCTGGCGGTGCTTTGGATTCATGGCTCAAAGCATCTTTTGTCTCAAAGCCAAACCACTTGAGGTGACCCTCATTCATGCAGTTAAAGCGAGAGGGCAGAGCAGGAATGTATGAAAACTTAAGTCCTTTGTCAAGTCTGAAAATACCAGATTTAAAATGACCTCTACAGTTCCCTGGAGGTTTGCTCTCATTAGCTACTCCTGAGGCAGCTCGATCCAAGCATTCAGAATAGCAGGTGTGAGCCACCAGAACCAGTGTTAAGTGTGGAACGTAAATGTAGACCGGTGTGTGTAAAGAACACACTTTAGTCAGGTCATTCTCTAGAATCACAGAGAGGGAACAACAGCATTTGTTCCCAGTGCCATTCATTTTAATGGCTAGACTGAACTAGTTATTAATCTGCATAGAATTGAATAGATTCTCATTTAGTCGATGCCACATGTCACTGCTGTAATTTGTGAGTCCTCAGTGTCTCTGGGGAAACAAGAAACAACTCTACACATAAAGAAACCTTTAGATGATATGATTTGTGTTATTTTTATTGCTTTTATTTTGTCCCAGGAATAAAACTGCTTTGTTAGTATAAAGAACACACAGGTCCATTTTAGCTGACATGCAGTTTCCCTTCAGAGAGTCACACAGTTAACTATTTGACCATGCTTCGGATGCGACATGTTGAGACATTGTTTATAGTGATAAGAATGCTGACAGACAAAATGATGTTCTCAAATTGCATACTGTCTGTATATTATGTTTTGAAATCAAATGCATTTACTTGTACATTACACTCTGTCACTGTCTCTGCTGCTGCATCTCTATGGGAATAAAAAGCTATAACCGCCGCCCTCCCATTGTAATCCAATGATACCATCGGCTTTAGAACAAGAGAGCAGAATAATTGAAACCAGTGTTTGAGCTACACTGTGGAGCAGATATGCTAAAATGCAATGCACCATATTTGATGTATCTGCAGTACAGCAAGGACAAAGCACAGAGATGCTGACTCGTGCAAATGGAGAGCATCTCACACAGTTCAATTAAAACTCTGTGTCTTCTGTTCTGTCCTTTTCTACTTCTACTTCATTTTACAATGAACACTGGCTCAAGGCTGCCTAATAATTATGTATTTTCATGTCTGGAGAGCAGCTCGAGTGAATATAGTGGAACATTGATGCTACAAGGAATGAATAAAGGCTGAATCAATAAAACATCTACTCAACTCAAATTGGAGCGGGCACACAGCCGCCTTTTAAAGCACCACATATCACTAGCATCAGGGCTGAATATTTCACATGTGACTACAGGACGCTATGTACACTGTGTTCAGCCAATATCTGCAAACTAAATGATTTAATTCCAGCCTTCTTCTGTACTCTGAGCTATTGGCCCCAAACCTCGGAGTTTTTAAATACCAAATTATTCTAAATTGCTTTCTCTGTTGCCATGGAGACCCCCCTCCCGCTCCAATATCAACCCTGTTGTGCAATTACATTAGGCTGCCAAAGCATAGGGAGGTATTAAGGATCTGTAACAGGCAGAAATGAACAGAGATAGTGAAATGTGATGTTTCTGTAACAAGAGATCACGTTGGAAACCAGGAAGATTAAATATGTAGGAGCTGTTAAAAGGCGCTGACCTGTATAATGAAAGAAGCAGCATGAAGTGGAGGGAGTGAGGGGCGAGGGAGGGGGGTGAGGGAGGGGGAGCACACAGAAAATGGCACAGAAGCAAAAGGCAGTCTATTTCAAGGTTATTGATGCCATCTTTTTCATGACCTCATTTTTAATTCAGAGCGCCGTGCCCTGACAGCTAATCTCAGGAAACGGTTTAAATAAATATCATTAAAGCTTGCCTATAGCTGTGGCGGCGCCAGACCTTGGGTTGGACATTTATATATTGATTTTTCAATGTACTGATAAATGCAGCAAAAATAGCAACTTTGAAAATGACAATTAGTGGAGGTTATCTTCCGTTTAATTCTAGCTGTGTTAGTCCATTACTATCAGTGATTACTGCCTGTTACTGGACAGCATAAATATAGTGATTATGCCCGAGGCTCCATCTTTCACAATAACATCACCAAGGAAACCAGTTCATATGATTTTACCATTAGAGCAGTAAGAGGATAATGTATATCATTTACAAGAGAAGACAATGCAATGGAGATTCAGTCTTTTGTCAAATAACACTGGGAGATTCATTATTATTTTGAAATATTAACACCTATAATTGGAGTCACACTTTGAATTCCTCATCATAATTATGATTAAAACTCATATAAAGCCTTATATATAAAACCATTTATAGACAATAAAACAGTGTTTGGCGTATTATATTATATAATGGTATGTGTAGGACTAATCTTTTAAAAATCAAGATTCACAGTCCACAGTTTAGACATGTCCAGGTGCATTAAGATTTGAGAGTTTGAACTGACAAAACAGTAAACATTAATACAGGTATGAATTAAAGTATTAAAAAGCATGTTTATATGTTTAAACAAATGTTCAGATCTGTGCAGAGGATTATAGATTACCTAAACAATAGCAGTCAGAATATATGACACCACTACGGATTACTTAGTTTGTGTGCTCTGAAATGTTACCAAATAGCTTTATTGATACAGCATTTCTTGTACTTTTGCCTGTTGGGTCAGATCACAAGTAATTTTTCTTAGCAAAGTGGGTTCCAATTTGCACACTGTACATTCTTGCTGTGAATTATATTTTTGTAGCACATTGACTAATGATTAAAGGGGGAAACAAAGACGCCTCTAGGGACCAAACACACACTCCAGCGCGCCCACAAACAGCCTCATTCATCATGCAGAGAGAATGCTCCTGTTTGCTGAGTTAATACAATGAAGCTAATTGCCCTCCGAGCAGCCCAAACACCCGAGCTCAGCTAAAATCATTTCCCTGAATGGAAACTTGCTCAGCTGATCTCTGTATCCTCCGAACACACAACACACACATGTATATATAGAACATTCACACACACACATTTGCACCTCTCCCTGTCAGCCTGATATTCACTGCACTGTGGATATTATTGCTTTGTATTGATTCAGCATTATTTTCTCTCAGTGGCTGGAGAGAGAAGGGCTAACGCAGCAGCAGTCACACCTCACTGCTTCGTCCTACCTGGGCTGCATTTGCTATGACCCCATTTATACCAATGGTAAACAGTGAATGATACAGGACTGGGCCATATTGACAAAAATATATGTTGGGTATGGGAATGTACAGACACCGATAATCAAATTGTATTTTTTTGCAATCCATAAGAAAATACCTTTATTTGAAATGCAAGTTGAGTTCATTTTTAATACACCATTTTGATAACTTTCCCATTATACACGATATACTCAATCTACATTTCCATATGCTCAAAACTACCTTGTTATTTAAAGTAAACAATATTCTACCTCTATTCTAACATCAATAATCAATACACAAATTAATCAATATTTATTTGTAAAGCAATGTTCATATAAAACAAGAGTTAATAAAAGAAATTATAAAATGTCCTCAATTAACTGACTGAAAATAGATATTTTTTTCTGAGCAAAGTGTGTTCCAGTTTTTGTTGTAAAGCACACACATAAGTTCCACATTAATCGGATATTATTTGTTATTATGTAATTTCTTTGTAGTAATGTCATGGCTCATTGCTATTAGTATTTGGTATAGGACCAGTGATAAAGCATGACTAGAACCAGACGGACAAGCTCATAAAACCATCTTTGGAGAACAGCTTCAAGCCAGGTGTTGAAAGCTGGCTCTATTATTAGAATGCCGGCTAAGAAATAAAAGACTGCATCACTCCAACTTTGAATAATAATTTTCAAGAAGCACCCAAAGCACATTTAGAAATACATGCTGTCAGGTTGCATAGGAAACAATAACTCTAGTTAATGTTTATACATGCATAGCTCAACAATTTTGCAGAAAAGAGACACGCCTTTTTCTGCCTGGTAATAACATACAATCTTTACACAGTCTGAATGTTCCACGGTAGTACTTTACAGGCAGGTGAGAGAATGCAGAGAAGGTCAGGAGCCTGCAGCACTGACCTGCTTAGTGAGCGGCTGGTTAGCGCATGTAGCAGAGATTGTATTTGGCGTTTGTTTAACCTTGGGAAAGTGTTTGTGTGTGTGCGTTACAGCGTAGCAGCTCCCGAAGGAACACATCCATATGCTTGGGTTTAGTAATAACATGCAAGCGATTATGTGGCTACAGAATCCCACTAATTGAATACATTAAACTTTTTTTTTACATTTTATCTTTTTATGGATGTAGTGTAGTGTGCAAAACTGTCAATTTACAGTTAATAACTCAAAATGTAGTTATTTTCGAGTTTTGAATTCCTGTTAAACTGGCTTGTAATGCTGCATGGGTGGGGCTTACTGTATAATTGGTTCCATAGTGGCATGTCTCTGATCAATGAATCTTGGAATAATTACCGTATGTAGTTGCGCGTTGAATTGATTTGGACTCGGGAGGAATACATTTATGTATATAATTATAACTGTATGCTATTACGGAAAGTGCCTTCCCTCATTTCAATACTTTTATATAGTGTAAGACTTCGCCTGCTCTGGATTACCATAACTCTCATACGTATTGCCGCACTGTTACGCATAAAAGCGTGAAATGATAGCTGATGTAGCTGTGAGGGAGTTTGCTCGCTATGGTCCAAATAAACAGTTTCATGTATTTTATTAGGCACAACAGTGAGGCAGATTGAATAACATTGGAGGTCATATCTCACCTTTCGTAGTGCCTGCGCGTACATGTGGCTGCACTGGTGCTGCTGGGGTTTCCGCCTAATTCATCATAGACATGTTTCCACTGACGGCGAACTGTGATCTGAAAAACACAAAAGAAACATAATGACAATAAGTTGAGTTCATTACTGTGCAGGTGTATCAGAAACATTTATTCATTTTCTAATAATAAGTTAGGGCAGTGTAATTATGCAAATATTAATCAAATCAAGATTCAATTGTTTTAAATTGTCAGTGAACAGCTTGAGGCTTTTAAACCGAGAGGTCTACAGCCAGTCTCCAACACTATAAGCATGTGGCTTGGAGCAGAGTTCAGACTTTGGAGGAACAGATTGGGCTATGTTTAGTGTTAAATGGCCCTAATTGTGTGTTAATTAGAAGAAATTGCGGTTTAATTAGAAGGGAAAAAATTTGATTGATCAAAATACAAGCAAAAAAATATAATTAATTATAATGTAATAAACCTGACTAATCTGGACTGCTGTGTACAAATAGGATGTTTCTCAGGACAAGACAGGACAAGACAACATCCGAAGAATAACAAAATGTAGCTTGTTATGTAAAGTTCAGTTTCTCCTTATGTAATGTTCTGTAGGAATGCGACTCAAACGCCTGACGTCATTTTAAAAGTCTTGAGGAGGGACTGACTCAATTTGTTCCACTACTGAATCTTAAACATGTAATTATCAAATATAATAGGTTGTATAATATATCATCAAGTCAGATATTCCTCCAGCAAAACCTTTGAAACAAGAGACTTTTTGTTGTTGCAAATATAGAACTTAAAATGGCTGATTATATGAGCTATATCCTGTTTATAGCCTGGTCTGGTTTTGTGTTTGGATTACATTAAACCAGATTGCTAAAAAAAAAACTGGCATGGCAATCTATTTACATTGACCACATCAAAGTCCAGTGGAAAAGTGGACATTTATAGTGAGTACACCAATATATGATAAGAAGCCAAGCTGAATGTCTCACACTTTCTGACCAATGTGTGTATGTGTATTTAAGAACACACTTCTGGGCATACATGTGCATTTTACGTCATTGTGGACTTGGGAAAATATGAGCGATTTGACCAATTTCCTTGTGACCAGTGCAGAGCGGAGAAACATGTGTTTTCCACTCTGAGGGGGCTTCACAACAACAGAAGCATATTGGCAAAAAGAAATCTTATTTCTTGGGAAAACAAGTTCTGACCTTAAGGACAAAAGGCACAAAAGACAGGGAGGTGGAGAGGAGAAACCAATGAACAACATTTTAGGGGAAAAGAGAGTAGACAAAACACATTACAGGCACAGGGAGGGAGACGGAGAGAGGCGTGGGAGGGTATTTCGACAAAGAGAACGTATCGCCACATATGTGAATACTTACCAACTCATATCCTCCGAGTTTCTGAGCAGCATGAAACATGGTCCAAAGGTTGACTGTGGACACAAGGAAAACAAGACATTCAGGCATTGTGGGAAATTCACTAAACACAAGTTAAATATCATCTGTCTGCTCTGTACAGTATTAACATAAGCCCCAAAAGACAAGTAAAAGTACACAACACACAATATGAAGAAAACAGAGAGTTTTCTATTGTTTTCCTGAACTCATTGCCCTGTTCATAAAGGTTTTACTTTGAATGTGACTCATGGTACTTTATCCATAAGACTGAAGAGTAAAATGAGAGGAGATGTGCTGTGGCAGGATGAAAAGAGCTTATTTTTAATACCCTTTGTGAAGGGCAGCACAGTTGAAAAGATGTAAATGAATATTGAATAGTTGAGCAAACAGACAGTCGTGATAAAATACACTGTGCCTTTTCCTGACACACAGATTTGTTCACCTTCAGAAGCTGCCTGCAGGTATGAATGAACACTATTACAAGCATCAAACGCTTGGCAATATGCTCATACGTCTGTTTGAACTCATGCAAATTCATTTGCATTGATTTCCCCATGCAAACACTCTGTGAAAGCGCATATCAAAATAGTCTTGGATGATATTTCAACTAAACTCCAGACTGTCTTAATGGGTTTGTCCAAAGAACATGTCTAATAAACAATGTGACACTGGTTCATTTGAGTTTCGCATTTAACCAATGACATTTGTATTTGCTTTCTTTTGGTAACATCATTGTTTAACATTTTTATATCAGGCCTATAAATAAGAAAAGGAGGACTCGCCTGGGAAGAAATCCATCAAAATTCAATCTGTGCGTACACAAAGCCTTGCATTTGTCAAAATGACATTTTCCTATCTCCGCTTTTGACAGCATTGATTTTTTCCTTCCCTCCTCTGTGCGACCGTTGTCAATGCACGGGTGGAATAACAAAGGGAGCTGGGTCGTTTTTTCTGTTTGAACTGAGCACTCGGCTTTATTGTGCTTTGTGACTGGAGAAACAGAGCGATGGTCTATTTAACTAGCTTGTTATGCATCGACTGTAATTACCACAATAGAGTGCAGGATTGGGAGGAGAGATACAGGGAATGAGTGAACATGCTTTTTCTTACATGTCTTGTCATTAGCAATTTCTTTTCTTAATTCCCCTCTATTTGGCAGGGGCAATTATCACTGAGATAAGGATGACAAAACAGAAACACAATGCGGCCACACTGACACACCAGCGCCGTGGCAATTAGACAACACGGCTGTGAGAGAGAGACAAATTGGAACTGATGTTCACAATCACATGCTGATGCACAAGCACCAGGGCACACAGCACAGGCAATAATGTCTCACACACACACACACACACAGACACACACAGAGCTCACACACACACACACACACACACACAGCGCATCAAGGGCATTTACACTACACAACACCACCTCAATACTCCAATACTCCATCACATGTCTCTCAACAAGCCCATACATCCACAGGACTTCAATAGCAGCAGCTGTACGGCTAAGTCAATATTAATACAACACAACAGAAACACAAGCACACTCAACTGGCTGCACCCACTGAAAATATACAAGGGGATGATATATATGTAGCATCTGTTGTAGAAATAGATCACTTTTAGAATTATAGGTCAACATTTTAGACCTGATGCCTTTTATTAGCATCATTCTCCCCTTAAACTGGTCCCAGGCATTTTCAGTAGTATCTGTATTTCAGTAGCTCCAATAGTTTTGTACAAATAAGAAAATCAGTAGTGAATGCTGAAGTTCAACATTAGCATTTTAATTTCTTTGTGTGGAATCCTTGAGGAGACATGCTAATTGAGCACAAGGCAAACAACCAAAAAGTAGTTTAATATAACAGAAATACAAATATAGAATCATACTTTACTGCCAAATTTATCATGTATTTCAGCAAGGGGTGTCATTTTGGTTAATGTCCCCGAAATGATCTATTTTAAGGTATGAGTTGCAGAGAAGTGAACCATGTTAGAATTCAAATAGGATTTGGGGGACAGAATCATTTGGACATTTATGACAGCAGAGCGCCTGCTAAATCATTCGACCATCTGTTGTTTTGTTAAGCTCCAGAGAAGTTAATAAAAATATAATTTCTGAAATGCTACTAAAATAACATAATTTCAGTTAACATCACAGAATGGAGAGCTCTTTGATTTTTAATATATTTGTAGCTGGTTTAAAGGGAATCAAATCAAAACACATCTGAGGGCTTTTTGTATTAATTATGTTGTATTTTGCAGTTTCTCTCTCTTTCTTGCATGTGTGAGACGCGCTCGCTGCCAAGGACAAAGTTTAAACAGCATGATTTCACCATTTAATGAGGGCCTTGCTTATGATGTGTCTGTTTTTGAGATTCAAAGCATGTACTGTATGTAAAACAGTTGGCGTGTGGACCTCGACTTTATTCTGAGCTCAAACTGAGAAATGCCAACTAAAAATAAAGCATGTTGGGTACGTAATTCTCCCTCTCCATGCTTCCTCCTTCTCCCTCAACCACAATGACCTATTTAAGCAACAACATGTCGGCAATCAAAGAGACAGGACTGTCAAAATACTGTGGTGAGGTTAGCCCAGCCACCACCACCACAGCCTACCTTTAGTTTGTAGCTCCAGATAAACTCTGCACTACTCTTTAACAAAGACATCTGTCCTCTCAGATTTGTAATTTCAAATGAATAGGGAAAAATGTTGGTAAAATGAGCTGATTTACATCTTTGAATCAAATAAAAGGTAGTACATTTGCAAAGCTCAGCAGAAGGGAAGACCTCTCTTTTGAGGCTTGCATTCAAATCAAACAGCCAAAACAAACTTAGTTTCCTGGTTTCAAAAGCCTGAGAAGTGTATTGTGTGATGTTTTTTGCGCATGCTCCTGCCCACTGCACTGTACACACATAGTACGCACATAGTACACACAAAGTGCAAGCTAAGCATCCGACTGATATCAGAGATCTTTCATCAGGAGCAGACGACCTGTTTCCCAGATGTGGTCCGCTCCTCTGCACGTTTAGAGGACGTTCTTGGCCTTCACAGGAAAGCCCTCTGACAGAATGAGAAGATCCTCTGCTTGTATTAAAGCCACTCACAATGGGATCCGACAGGCAGCCTCCAGAGTCTCTTACACTGTGCAGGTTGAGCTTTGTCTTCACTTACACTAGCATCATACCCCTTTGTTATTGCTTCACATTGGAATAGATGTTTTATTAATCTAAGCATATTTTCTGTTAGAGTTTCTGTTTTCAAGTTCAAGATGTGCCCTTGTCTTCACAGAAAAGGTAACTGTAGGTTATTCAATGATAGACTGTGGTTAAAAATAATAAATCCAATTCAGAAGGTGCTGCATTTTGTTCCAGATTAATTTGCTGTACCTTGTGAAGTATGCAGACAATTCCCTCTGTGACAACATATGAACTAAAAATCATACTTCGAGTGGCATTTACTTCTGCTTTTAATGATTTGTTGGTTTATTTAGAAATTGAAAATGAATATGAAGATAATAATATGATAATATGAAGAAGTGAGTTGAAAAAAGTTGAAAAATGTTGAAGTACATAGATGAGTTTAGTGCGGGACAGTTGTGTACTCACTCTGTTTGAATCCGAGGAAGGGAATCCTCTCGATTGGCGTGTCCCGTTCCTTCATGTACTTGTAGAGCTCCACTAAGAAGGCTTGCTCCTCCGCCCGCCCCTCCTCCGTCAGCTCCTCCTCTCTCCTCTCCTCCTGCTCCACCTTCACCTCCCTCTCCTCTCTCTTTTCCTTCTCCTTGACCCGCTCTTTCTCTTCAGGTACACACTTCTTGCTGAGGTTGTTGGCCTTGTGTTTGGCTACTGGAGGTATTTTGCCGTTGGGTACCACTTTACAGCTTGGCTTGACCTGTGAAAAATTGAGTGAAAAGTCAGACGATGTCATTTAAGATGAAAATTGTGGGATCAAATGTGTTATTTAGAAGAATCCTGACAGTTCAAGAGAAAATGTCCAGGCTTAATCCCAAACACGTATTGTACGGGCCACGGAGGCAGCCTCTCATTGATTGTCAATAGAGCAGCTTCTCTTGTCATCACAGATTAGGCTTGACTCCAGCTTCAGACAGAATTTGTGATATCGATTTAACTGTCCAAGGTCATGGGGATAAGGGCTGAGAAGGCTTTTAGGGCGAATATTGCCTGCCCCCCCCCTTTAAATAATGCATTGGATAGCCACATAATGTCCATCAATAACATAATTTTCCTAAATATTTGTACTGAAGTAAATAAAGAAGAATTAGTCTTAACACTGTAATAAATAACATACTTCTTTAACTCAATTACTGTGTGTTTTAGGGAAATGAGGAAGCAGCATACACAAAGAAAATGTCAGAGAGAAACAAATTATCTAACTTAACCAAGTGTAAAATAGATATTAAATCTGGTAGAGAGAAGCAACATTTTACATTTAAAAGGGGAGTTATGTTTTTTGCCTTTTAAAGAGGATATAAAAATGAAAGTAGACTTCTAATTGAATTTGGTGCTGAGCATCTATAGTCGAATAAAAGTGATTCTGGGCACATAGCACATCTCCCTGTTTAGAGGGCAAAGAGATCATTCTTCATTTTTGTTTGTATGTCTTTTGTATGGCCCCAAAACAAGTTAATGAGTGTCTGCATGAGGACCTTGATTCTCAACGTATCAGTCATAAAATACAAATAGTTTAATATGCAAACCTTCAAGGCGATGTATTTTTACTTAAAATTTCATAAACATGACTTATCTGTGTCCCCATGATGTTCAAATCAAATAGTGCTCTTACAGACAAAAGATGTAAGGCTGATTTATTCTTAATTATAAAAACATTAGAGGGCCAAGATGTTCATGTTATGTTATAATTTGGTGTTTTCATTCTCTAGACAAGCAGAATAAGTGTCCCACTTGTGGCTGCCAGATCCTATGACTAAAACCATTTTGAAAACTTTGACTCTCTGATCTGAATTTATTAGCTGATTTAACCCAGACAATGTTCATTCATGTGCTGTTTCTGTATTCCTATCTGCTGTCCCAAAACAACAACACCTGCAGCCAGTCAATAGTCAGTGCCTGTATGGGTCTCTGGGGTTGTGCTCTTGAGAATGGCCTGTCCATAAACTGTGACTGAGCAGAACTTATATGTTCTCTAGATGCAGGCTGGCACCTGGCTACAGGGTGAGTGTAGTTCCTTTAATAAATTAGCAGGTTGCATACCTTACCTTAAAATTTACTCTCAATTATTAGTTATTAGTTGTGCAAAGCCCACATGAACTTAAAATATAACCTTATATTATAATCTTGGTTTTGAAAATAGTTGTGTCCCACAGTAAAAATATAATGGAAAAAACTATAGAATAATAGATCACTATTGAAATATAAAGTAAATGTAAAATGTTTATGTTGTTAAATATAAAATGTACACCCATCTATTACCCGTCTTTGACATTACCTTTATAGAAGCTTTGTTCTCTGCACTGCAGGGGTCCTGCACTGAGGCCACTGCGGAAACCTGACATGACCCCGATGACCCTTGACCTTGACCCTGAGCCTGGCTCTGGGAGTCTCTTCTCTGGGACACCGACAGCTTCTTTTTTCGAGGTCGTCCTTTCAGGTTAGGGGCTGGAAGAAAGAACATACAAAGATTAAAATGGACATGGTTAACAGAGAGGTATATAGGCCCCCAAACGCTATCAGCTTGGTTTGGCATTAAAACATGAGATGGAAATTTCTAGGCAGTGAATAATGTGTATATGACAGGAACATACACAATCAAAGGAATGGAATTTCACAAGCCTGCTAGCCTGTAGCTAATTATTTTAAACAGGATTAGTGCGACATTGTACTGAATGAGGAGCTGACTGCCAAATTGCTCCAATGTGCTAGTAAACACAGTCCTCAAGTTGCCTCTCAGCTTGAAAACTGCATTTAAATTCAAACAGATGTATTTTTAAGATCTGCGGGGATGGCATCATAACTGTGAAGCACTTAAGACACACTTAATAACGGCTGGTTAACCTACATACATTCAAAATAGGGAATCACAGTTTTTTCTCAGCAAAGATATAACATTATCTCAACAACTGTAGTGGATAGAATGAGACCTATAGATAACCATAGCTCCATTTTTGTTCCCTATAGCAATCCCTCTCAACACTGTTAATTAAAAACACATGAACCTGCCTGATAGGAGCTCTTTGTTTGAAAAGCAGGCAGATATAATTGCTCAGTTCACATTACACACACAATAAAGTATTTAAGCCCCTGCAAGTCCTTTGTACACCCACGTTTATGTCAACCCATGACTGTAATGTTACTTCTTGGCTGAGTGCCTCGATGTAGAAACACAAACAGATCGAGATAAGCTCGGTGGAGAGGTGGAGTGAGGAGGGAAAAAACAACAGATGAAATTTAAAATAATCCAGTCACGTATCTGCAATGTCAATTAAATCACGTTAAAGGTTGTTCTGTGCCAAAGAGGGCTTGGAGATTATATTACATCTATTCCCAACAAGACAATACGACTAGAGCAGCACACAATTAATCACATTCCCATTCAATTACAGCCGTATAAAACAAACATTTCAAATCACACATCCCAATATGGCAATCTGGAATCATGCTGGAAAAATACACACTAAATATTGGTTGTAAAAAAAAAAAATCACTAATAGATTGTTTCCCTATGTTTCACAATCTTATCTAGAATAGCACAAAAGAACAATTAAATTAAACAACAATACAAGCCGCCATATAAGCCAAGCATTAATAAGGCTAAAGTGATAGCGAGTTGAAGTTGTTATTTCCCAACTGCTCTGCCAGGGAGAAACTACTCGGGGAAAATACCAAGGACATTTGTTGTGCATTTGTCATCCCTCTGGCATTAAAAAAAAGACTTCTACACTGTAATCTTTGCTTATAAAAACGAGAGTGTAGGTTTCAGTTTTCTCCAATCATCGGTTATTGCACCGCTCTTAATCCGCCATTTTCTAATTAAGTCAAAGGCTTACAGAAAACCTCATTTATTTATATGCTGGTGTTTATTTTGTAAGCTGAGCACAGCGCCGATTTACTGGAAAGAAACATATTGAAGCAGTTATGGACTAAGTGAATTTGTAGCAAGCGCCTCATACCGCGTGCTATTACATAAAGGGAAATCAATAGTCATAAAGGACAGACTACATCAGGGCTGCCTGCGGTTAGAGTTCCACAATAGAGCAATTGCAGTTTTATATTCAGTACTCAAGTAAAAACAACTACTTACTATACTAACTATAATTATACAGCTGAATCATGGTAATATACAGCATTGTAAAACCAGAGTGTCTACTATTACTATTAGAAGAACCTCAACTACATACAATTAAATTAATCAATATGCTGATTTTATTGTTTTATTTGTATTTCATCTTTAATATTCTTTTAAACTACATGTAATATTTGCATTGACAATAACATTCACAATGTTACGTTTAAAGTTTACTCTTTTGGGAGGGATGGTAATATGAACTAATATTGACCAGTGCAGTTATCATTGTCACTCTATTCACTGCTAGTGCTCACCAACACACTTGCTGAACATGATCAACATTTACTCTTGCACAGAGCAAAACACGTGCAAATATGTGACAACAAAAATAATACTGATGGCTCCATTGTTCACAGACACTTAATAATCCCTTTATACATGTGGCCTATTTTAAAAATAAACAGTGCCGCAGTTGGTCCCACCCTCCCAGAGAGAGTAGTTCTGTTTTTAGTCCCATACAACAAACCCCCTGACACTCTACACTCTGTTACATAACCTGGCTGTTTACATTTTTCATCAGGTCAAATAGTGCTGCGTAAGAAAATACACAGACACAAGCGCGAATGAGTCTGAATGAGTCTGAATTCACTCATGTAGTAATTATCTGCAAAGGTTAAGTGGGCCGTTTAGTATTGGTGGAAATCCATTCACAAAGGTCAAATGCAAGTTTGTAGGAGTTGAATTCTTTTGTCTTTCTTGATCTCCGTGCAAAGATGCTACATAAAAGCAGAGTCATCATCTTCAGGAAAACACAAAGGAAATCAAAGATGGCCGTTCTGCTCTGTGATTGATCTGTACAATGGAAACATGGACATTTATAGTCTACAGAGAGCACATGGCAGCGTAATGATGTGACCGCACCAGGGGAGAAGGTTGGTGTATTTTTAACTTCCTGTGGGCATTAAGTGTTTTTGTCAAGGAGACTGTTTTAAACACATAATACTTCCCCGGGCAGGCCAAAATTAGCACAGGAGTCATCATGGGTTAAAATGGCTTTCTGACCTACACTTCCTTCTTGTTTCACACAGAGCTGTCACACACTGGTTTTATGATTTAGGGCAAATGTACTAAGCTGTGAACTGGTATAACCTTTTCATTTAAAGGACAAAAGAGTTCCTAGATGTATCATGAAATCATAAGAAAATAATAACTGATCTAAAAACATTCACAGAGCTACCTTCATAAGTTTGGATGACTAATCAAATTGCAAAACCAATTTGGGAAGAAAAAAAACACAGAGGCTGCAGTTACTTAGAGAATTAAATGTTCTCTCCGAACAAGTAAATATTTTCTCTCAATGTGGTCTTAAGGATTAAGTATAAAAACTGTGAATCATATTGGCTAACTGAAGTAGATTCTTCAAGTAGTTAAGCAGTGCATATTTCAGTCTTCTCTAAATGATCTTTCAAAAATATTCACAATGGGGCTGCAAGTTTTAAATTAAATTAAATTAAATTATATAATATTTTTTCAACAATTATTCAGCCATACCTCACACTGTTTATAAATGATTATGAAAAATAATGGCAAATGTGAAATATTATAAGATATTTATTTGACAAAATTCACATTGCCCAAGAGTAAAATCTAAATCCACATACTAATTAATACTATCAAAACAGGATATGCATTTGAACAAGTATTGATACTTAAAAGAA
The DNA here is from genome assembly GCF_026225935.1 of Boleophthalmus pectinirostris. NCBI lineage: Eukaryota > Metazoa > Chordata > Actinopteri > Gobiiformes > Gobiidae > Boleophthalmus > Boleophthalmus pectinirostris. The sequence goes on from NW_026571404.1 coordinate 23,956,337, forward strand.
TATTACATTAATAGGACAAAATTTGACCTTTGCTGAATAGTTTTAGTATTGCACGATGTTAATCAAAACTAGCACAAGACAACATAGCAATATTGAAAACTATGAATCTTTTGAGTTGAAAATATCATTGTATGCTTTTATCAAAATTCATATAGAGACTTTTCACTTAGTAACAAAATCAAGCTTAAAATTTTTGTATCTTGACAACACTAACATTTTGGATTCAACTGAGAGAGACAGACTGCAGTGTAAAGGTAAAGGACAAGCTAGGTGACCAGGCAGAGGTGGATGGACTCTTCCAGGTTAGGGGGGCTCTCTTTGGTGGGGGTGTGGGGTGGGGATGTGGGGGGTGCATCCATCAGGCCTTGTCACCAAACGCCCCCCTGAGCCATGGAAGTCACAACCACTCCAGTGCCCATGTACCCAGCCTGACAACATGATCTGCCCCTCCTCCCCTATAACGGCCTCAAACCAAACAGATTTGTCTAATAATCCAGACCCCTCATATTCAATTAAACACAGCTCCTACACCTCAGCAACATTAGCGCTTGCTACATGTCAGTGATTATATAAAAGTCATTATAGAAGCGCGAGTCAACAGCGGAGAGCCAGGGGGAGCTGCAGTGAAATGGACTGATTGATTGAGAGGAGCAGAGACAGTAGGGCCCATTGCTGTGATGGATGCATCATGAGATAACACTACACACATCGACCCACAGCATATTCACTGCCGACTTTTGTTCACTTAACAAATACAGATAATGCAATCTTTCTGCAGACGGAAATTAAAATAGATTGATAAATTATCACTTTGATGCAGTGTGATCTTTCACTTTTGACAGCCATTTTGTCATTATCCAACTCTGGGTGAATTATCTTAACAGTCAAAGGAAATATTGCACACTTTGTTACCACCTACACTCAGTATCAGTTATTCAGTATCATTACAGAAAATAATGTGTCAGAAGATTTGTTTGTACCAAATCGAAGCTGAATTTATTGTCATGTTGTCATAACTACTTGTCTGATTTCCAGAGAAGTATTTTTGTGAGAAAAACGTTCCCTGAATAAGCTGTGCTTCTTGAGGAATGTATTATTTGTATTTTGACTTATTCGGTGTTGTGCTGAACCTTTGATGAACACAGTGGAGATCACGCTAGTTTAAATGATTGCAGAAGCAGTGAAATAAAATGTTGAAATGATGAATAAAGACATGCGGCTAAACTCAGTTCAGAGTGCTGTCATTCACTGTTGAATTCAATGTGTTTCATTCCTGTCTTCAACTAATTAATTTAGACTTTTTTATGGATAAGAGCACTGTTTTGACTAAGCAGAGATGAAATATGAATAGAAATCCCCCAGTCAAACTCAGGCTGAGCCACAAAGTCTACATTTTTCAAGCTCCTTCCTCATAATAAAACCTCCCACTTGTTTAAAGTTAAGTTTGAGATTTTTGTAGAATGAGGTCCAAGTTTAGATGGAGAGGTGAGGCCGGGGGAGGAGTCCTGACAGGAACAGCCAATAAGAAATGTTGAACATGTTTTGACATATTTTGTCCCTTCACTTGGTTGTTGCAAATTCACTAAAGATCTAACACCCACTCAACAATTATCAGCATGTCTGCTTCTAAAGGTAACAGTGGTGTTGCAAAACATGACATTTACTGCAAAGTACAGGCCCCCAGGCAGAGACAACAGCCGCCAGCGGCCGGATACAGCTTATTCTGTCTTTGCTTGATTTAGGGTTGAGCCTTATGATGACTCACTAATGTTATGTTGATTTTACTTTATCCTAGTGAAGTAATTTATCATTTCAAGATTCTATCCCTTTGTTATATCTTAAAATACAATGAATGTAATGTCTTAATCCAATACAGTTTTTTTCTACTACATGCTTCAGTGCAGCAGTGTTGTGAAACATTCAGAATACAGAAATGAATCCTTTCTGCCTCATTTACAAGGTTGTGTAAAACACACACAATGCACTAATCAGCAATAGTAAAAATCCATGTAAGAATAAGATCTCTCCATGGCTACCGTGGTAACAGGTATTGGTCATGATAACTCTATGTAATGTGTCTATTAATGCAATTACTGAAGATTTAAGTAAAGAAAACATCAAACAAATGCACAGCCACACCACTGAATAAACATAACACTTTTACAGCACACACTTTCTAAATCACATGTATGTTTGTAAAACATGTAGCGCCCAGAGTCCTCAGTGAACCCACAGTCTGAGGTCAAATATGTGTGTGGCTGAGCGGAGAGGAAGGATCCCCAGAGATACATTTGTAAATGAGCCTATACCTGTGAATACACCCACAACAGACAAAGAAGGTCAGTGCGCTTGTGTATTCAGGGTTATAGCATGTACTGGAAATCCACTGCAGTCTATAAGAACTATAGGCTCTCTCACATTTGCATAGGGAGCGAGAGAAAGAATGAGGAAAATCGAGTATGCATTGGATTACTGTGCGAAAACAGACTAATTAGGAACACTGCGTCTTAAGTGAAACTCAGGAGAGAGGGGCTTTAATCGATGGAGCAGTAAACGCTTCATTGGGGAGTTTAGGGGGACATTTTAACTGCAGGAGAGAGACGAGGGGGCAGACTACAACAGCTGAGAACTGCACTGTGTCTATTATATCTGGTTTCAAGGTTTCAGGCATTATTGTACACAGAAATACTTCCATCACATTAACATATTTGTCTAATGTAGGCACGTCAGTGGCTACAGTATAATAATATAATTCAGGCTATAATATTTTTAGTAAGAGCTAAAGAATACTAAATGCAACAATTCAATTTGTACTAAAAGTAAAGTGCTTTTTATCTGGTTGTTTACTTGAGCAATGAAAATGTGAAAGAAATTTAATTAAGCATTTCATAGTTTTTGGGTCATGGTGTTAATAATTATGACTAAGTATCGGCCCTACCAGTACAACTAAGGGATTACAGACAATTGACTAATTAGAAACTCATGAAATGTTTCTTTGCACAATAATCAGACACACATTTTACATTGTGACATTCCAACTAATGTCTTTCCAAATTAGATTCTCACAGACACTGCCAACAAGCACAGCAGTAACAGCAGAGAGAAGAACAGTTCTAGACAATAAAAAAAAGTTCAGTATAAGAAGTTATGTACATTAAAATATAAGTTATAAGTTAATAATAAGTTAGGCAATAGGTTATTGCATTTGAGAAAAATGCTGACCTACATAATTCAGACCCATATTGCATAATTTTCTAATTTACATTATAATGTTTTTTCCTCATCAAAAACATACCCGGAGTTCTTCCTCACCTTTATGAGAAATATATGATTTTAAGTCTGGAATTTCCAATCGCAACTTACTAAGTAAAACATAGTTGTTAACTTGAAAACTACTGCTTTACCTTTAAAACCTTTAAAATATCTGTTATGTGTAGTCAGAGTTTAAAGTGTGGTAATTGATATGTCTTCAGTGATATCCTTTTAAGAGAGAGAAGCAGTTTTTTAGGATTACACCGATAAAACACTCAATTCTATTACATCTACATGCTATATTTGACTCCACTATCTCTCCATCATTTAGTTGCTGACTGCGGTTGCCGTGCCGTTTCATGTATTAATATGAGCCATTTTTGACGTGCTCATAATTCTCACTTTGTCACATGCGACAGTGGAGTTATTCTTCTGTTCCTGCGCTTCGGGCTCACAGTCATTTGAGACACACTGACAGCACAAAAAATATCTAATGAACAGTAATACTTCAAGCATCTCTGTATCCACCAGCGCTCAGAATTACACAATGTACCCAGAGAGTGAGAGGGAGCGTGTGGGCGGACACTGCAATGTTTTTATTAATCATCAAACTGTCCGTAGGTTGAAACATGATACATGTGTTAATTAATTTCTAATAATTACAAAGAGGAGATTATCAATGGTAGATGGAGAAATAGAGTGTGTATTTCATAAGGTCATGGCTGCATCCTTGGGGATTTTTATATCAATAATAATATTAGGGTATATTTTTGTCCTGCAGTCTGTGAATGCATCGGCAGGATATTTTTATTCCACCGTCACTAAGAGCTATTCTGAATTTAATGAGGAAAGGCTTGCTCTAAGCATCACAATGGATACTGGTTACTGCTATTACAAGCACGTCTCTGCTCTGCCAAGGTCTTCTGTAACTACGATTCCACCTTCCAATATAACAGCAAGATAAAGATCCGTATGCAGTAAACAATGGACAGGGAGAGCAATCATTTAAGATTTCCACCAGCTTTTAGAGTTTATTTAGACATACCATGCATCATAGTCTACTACTGACCCACTGCAAATCCCTCCAGACCCATCCATTTGAGATTAGTCTGGCCCGTTTCTAAACAAACTTAAACTATCCCCCCGAGGGGCAGCCCACTCACCCTGATGTCCCCCCCGCACCACCTGCTTTCTCTCAGACCCCTGTCCTTTCTTCCAGTCACACTTTAAGAAGTAGCTTTTGGTGAGATTTCTTAACATTGAAAGCCACCTCTTTGACAAAACGCCACTTGAGGTCTGACGGTTGCCTAGTGAATGGTCTTATCTCGAAGTGAATTTGAACATTTTTAAAGGTTAAGAAAAATACAACTAATTATTAGGCTGTAGTCCTGCTTTGTGAAGGATTTGTTAGGCTTTCAAGGTTTTCATGTTTTATGCTTTACAACTTTTGGTCGACACAGTTAAAATGTCAGACAGCTCCAATCATAATCACAAATTCTAATAGACTCTGATGCATACGTGAATGGCTATGTAAATTCGTGTGTAATTTCTGTCTTCACCAGATCTCCTCCTACGTGCTGCTGACACCTTGTTCCACTCTATTTCCCAAAGCCATCATTTTCTATACAAATATGGCATTATATGGGCTGCAGTCTGTTTTTATTTGTCTGGTAGGTGATTGGTGCTGGCTGGCAGACTGACAGCTGTGTGCCTATGCATCATTATCTCTTACACAGAGCTTGTCTATAGCCAGAGCCTGTGGCAGACCTCAGTCAAACGCTCAGAGAATAGAATGGTTTTGTCTGAGATACAGGTGTGCCCATATGTATCAATGAGATATGGGCTATATAAAATTTAAGGCCGCTATGTCTAATTTAAAGGGTCTACATTATACTATATTTTGATCTATGTTATCATGCTATTTCTTCATCAAAAACTGGTGTTTTGTTTTATTCACACAAACCCTGCAGAGAGTCTTCTCTCAAAACGAAAACACTCTATTCCACCTTGTAATACAGGAAGTGCTCCACTATAATTGTTTGGATAATTCCAGCCCAAGAATTGCCATTGCATCTCTACTTAACAAAAGGCAAAAGGTAGCTGTTAACTTAAAAAATACAGCTTCATAATATTACAAGGTGGTACAGAGCATTTTGAGCATTGGAGATGCAGACAGACTAATAATAAAGGATTACTCAAACATGCGTGCATAAGTGAGGTAACAACATTCTAACATTTTGTGTAACACAGGACCTTTAATACATATGAAAATGCATGTTTTTGTTTGGCAATAGAAAGTGTGTATCTAATAATAGTATTCATACAGGAACACATACAATCTTATGTAAAATGCACACATAACTGAAGACTGAAATATTTATTATTCCAGCATTGATTATTGAGTGGGAGCAGCAGTGGTTTAGTAGCTTAAGTATTTATCTATGAGCCGGAGGAGAGCCAATTTGAACACATATTCTCATCATGACCCCCCGCTGCCCACTCCTGCTGCTATAATGTGACAGTGCAGTGCTCCTGACTGGGAATCTGTCATCAAAATCTGGAAAATAACCACGCATATTGATTATAGATTATTTATGAGATACAGATGGCGTTGTTTTGGTCAACAGTGACCAGAATCCTTTGGCTACAAAAACTAAAAGACATTCGGCATAAAAATCAATACCAAATCACACTGCAGTTGGTTAAGAAAATGCAGCAGATAAGGGAGAGTCAAGAGGGATGCTAAATGTTTGTGTAAATGGCAAAAACAATTGAATAATGAGACTTAAGTGGTGCACAAATGCAATAATACTCCAGTGGCAGTGTGCTAATAGATTTACTATAAGGAGTTTTACAGCAGGGAATGGACAGGGACTTTTTCTCTTTCTGTTGAGTTGAATTGAAATGCTGCTCATGGAGGCTGGACTTGTATACAATACAGTCAGGTAATGAGATCCACAACAGAGACTATGCTAATGCCTGCTAGATAGTGTGCAGTGGATAAATCATGTTTATAGATTGATGTCCTCCTCTATGGCCTCTCTGAATATAACAAGATTGCTTCCAATTGCATCTAAATATCAGGCTTACCAACGCAGCGCATAATAAACACAGCAAGACTCTAGCGGTATAGACTTCTGCAGCTATTATCGGCTGTTTACATTCAAATGGGAGTCTTTATTAGAGAAAGTTGCTTCTTTGTGTTAATCCTCACTATTTGTTAGGTTTACATTTAGTCCTGGGGCTATAAAACACATCAAAAAACATTACTCCCACCCCCTCTGTCTCTTTCGGACTTTTCCTTTTCTCTGCTATCTAGTATTTCCTTTGCTTCCCTATAATAACCATGTGAACAGCGGCAAATGTAATTACAAAGGGGTGGGGTGGAGTGAGGGGAATGATTGCTATGCATGCAACAACAAAACGCACCACATTAAAAAGCTATTATCAGAAAAGCGGACATTTTGGCAGATATACGGTGGAGGGCAGCTCGCGCCATATGTTTGTGGAGACATGGACGGCGAGTCAGGTAGTAATTATCAATCATCATCAGGGAAATGCTGTCAAAATGCACAGGCTGGGGCTCTGTCGGAGTTGCCATGGAGACAAACCTACATCATAGCGACTTTGTGTTTACCAAGACATTAAAAATATACCTGTGTTTTTATTGCACACTTATAAAAACAAGCAGATTTTTTTTGCTGAGACATTCAGCCAAGCCATAATCTTAAGGGTAATAATCTTGGATAATTTCAGTTGGGTTGTGGTTCTACTCCAGTTTCCATGCCTCAGGTCTGTTGTTATAAAAGACTGTAAAGTTATTGTATTCAATGATTTAACAGAATTAGGACACATGCATAACATAAAACAGTGAGGTTTAATTTCACTTTGTGCTGCCACTGTTAATATCACTTATGGAGAATGAAATCAGGACTTTGTCAGATTTCATTTTCATTTCAGCCTCATAGTATTTTTGCCTAGCCTCCTTCAGTTTGCCTTTTACATATACCAGACGCTTTCAAATCAATCTGCACTCCTTGCCAAACCGCTCATAGCACAAAGCACTTTAGATACAGAACAGTGATCTTTTTTAGTTCTTACAAATCACATCAAGAATGTTTCTGGAACTAAGTCAAGTGTTTGTAATGACAAAGGTGCTTAAACATGACCATGTAATGTTCTGCTATTTCAGGAATCTAGGCTATTGTTTTCTTAAAACAAGCCCAAAAATGTCCCACATGTGTGAGCGACCAAGGCACTAAAGGAGACTTGTTAAGAGCTGTGAATTCTCCTTCTGTATTTGTGCTGCTGTTTGGAGGAAAACTAGTGTCCTTAATTCATTATTTGTGCGCCTTTGTGCATGTTCCCCCAGGGAGAGGCAACATTACTCTTTCATCAGATCAAATGAAGCGGAGCCGAGCCATTCCAGGAAGAGCCAATTAAAGTGTTCAAAGAAGTTTATTATTGTATTATGAAATCATTCTCATCAGGATTCATTGTGTTGTGTATCGACAGGGTGTGAATGCATGTGTGCTCACAAATGCTCAACATTTCCATTTGCAGGGTAAACAAAAATCACACACATTTTACATTTTATCACATTTGTGGTTCAAACAAACTGTAAATGGAGCTAATAATTAACAGATTTATCATTTAATATGTTAGATGGAACAATTATTTTGTTCCATTAATTTTTTTTTCTTTGTACTAGTGGGGACTTTTTGTTGTTTTTCTGTACTACAATAGGGTTGAATAAATCACTTCTATCACTATATAATAGATACAAACTAAGCACTTAAGTATTCAGTTATTTATTTATTGCAGTTGGTGTTTTAACATTTAACATTTAATATTATAAATTTAGAACAGTTTTGGGGGAAAAAATCGAGTTTAGGGTTATTGTGTGAGTGTCATAAATTAGTTTTAATATTATCATTTATCGTCTATATTTACTTGAGCAGTATATTGTACTTCAATCGTACTGTGCCCATCTCATGTGACAGTCACATGATGGAGGCACTTATTAACACACATCACATTTAACTGGCTTTCATCTTAACCCACTTTCACTCACTGAGCTGTGCAGCGACCTCTGACCCCCCTGGAAGTTAATAATATCGCCTCATCTCCTATACCCAGTACTTTTAAGAGCCCACGCATTATAATTATACAATCGCTTTCAGTTGATGTTGGCGTCACTCCAGCTGCATACATGGCTCCTCTGCTGTTCCTCACGTTGCATCACTGTCAGAAAATACTATGACAAGTACAACAACACAATGTGAGCTTTGAATATTTGACAAGTGATCTTATCCCCACTGCTTCTGCTTACACAGCGCTCACAAGCAAACTCTTTACGGCTATTGTTTTCCAAACAATAAATCATTTACAACACTACAGTTCGGCATCAATGATTTAGAAGATGCAAGAATAGTGAATTTATCGAATTCATTTCAAACGTGAAAATGGGAAGCCAGAGAAGCAAATACACAATGAAAATATGTTGGAGAAGGGGAAGGGCATCAGTTGTAATCAATTTTGTGCCATATCATTGAACATCGTAGTGAAAGATTTTCTGTGGTGGCAATGATGAATCAAAACAGAAATAGGAATAATTAATTACATAAAATAATAACAACATTTGAGATCTCTATAATAAATTTTTAAATTATTAAATCATACTGGAGGGTAGGACTGACGCTATATAATTGTTTGAATTCCTGATAGCACTGCTCAATCCTCAGTATAGTAGTTGTACTAGTTCACACCAGGAGGGGCTGTCCCAAATGGTCACTCTTTTGTTCTCAGTGTACAACAGAGTCAAAGTTACATAATGTGGAGGATTTACTAAAATGGGATAACCTTCAAGTGTGTCCGCATCATTGATACTGACAGACTGCAGCGACAACGCGGCTTTAAAAAATACACTATTTCAATTTGGCTTCTGAAGCGCAAGGGAGCGATAGAGGGAGGGAACGGGGAAAGAGAGATGAAAGGGAGCAGTGGATAAGCTTCAAGGCTTATCCTATTCATTACTGCAAATGAAAAAAAAATCACAGCATCGACCTATAAATAAATGAATGGCAAGATAAACACGAAGCCATACATCAATAAAACATATGTATTCTAATAGATCACGCTCTAGTTACACTTGATGGGATTGAGCTGCCCAATCAGCCCAAACATAGGGACTTTATCATTTGAAAGGCCATTGTGATTATAAATATTCATTATTACCACAACAAAGTAGGCCAAATACTTCTGGTTTGCATTACGCATTTTAAAAATCATTTACAGAAATCAAAACAGCAGCTGTACATTTTACTAGCATCATTTGGAAAGAATAGAGCCATGATGGCAGTAATCATTTTCATAAAGGTTTTGCGTCAGCGTGGAAAAAACCTGAAATGAGTTAGTACAATAGTTGTGTAATATGGTGTTTTGGTGAAATTCTTTAAGGTATCAACAAGCCTCCACCTGCCTGGGTTATAAAAGCTCTTGACACTTGAAACAACAGGCTGACTCTCTCTGCATTAGCCTTTGTAAACAGCGTCTACGGTTACATGATGAGTCACAGGCGCTAACTCAGGTTCGAACACGCCGTCCTGTAATTTTTATTAGAGAGACACATTCACACAGCGCAGCCATAACAAGAGCCGGATTTGGAGGAAAGAAAACAAAAATGTTCAAATGGAGACCTTTACAACATGCGTGTTTCATCTTGTTTACGGCGCACAAAGGCTCATATTTGTCTTACGCATTAATGAAATAATGGAGCGTGTGTTATGAATGAGCTTGACATGGCCGCTTAGCCCTGACAGAGAGTTATTAATGGCTAACTCGGCAGTTTATCACAGTTTTAAATTACACAAGCTCTGCCCAAAATGCCCTTATCATTTGCAGCCTTTATCTCATAGACCTATAATGAAAAGTCAACTGGTTTGTACGAGTCACGCAGAAGTAGTTTTTCAGTCTCTGCACAAAGCTTGCCGTATATGGTCACTGATTACACGCTGTGTGAAATACTGCTGTGTGTTTAAGCGTCTGTCAGCTGCTTTCAATAACTTCACTAAAATAAAAGTCTTTTTGTTCCCTTTGTTCTATGTCATAAAATGTAAAATTATACAAGACATGGAGACAATTAGCGACTGACAATAGCAGCTGAAAAGATAAACAAAGAGCTCTGAATTGATCAAAAATATTAAATTCATTTTGTCTTAATGCCATGACAATGAAAACCTCTTTTATGAGCGAGCTCCAGCCAAGGCAGTAGTAAATAAATACACCACATAGAAATGAATGGAAATACAAATAATTGGCATAGCATGTTTTCAAAGCACAAAACTAATTGCCTGTTGTTAATTTAACATCTCTTAGCGGAATGACAATATATTGTAATTATAACAACACTCCTAGGGATACACCAATCTGATACTAGTATCAGACACTGTCATTGATACTGAAAAATTTGCTATACCGGATATTGGCTTCCAGATATCATTTACATTTAAACTGATGTAATGAGACCTTTTTCTGGTCATAGTCCAGAAAGTATCATAATGTTTGAACTTTTATTTATACAAAGCTGTTCAATAGTTACTTGTATGATTAATAACAGCAACATAACACATTTGAATCAGTTTGATATAGACTGATATTGGCTATCAGCAGACACTTAACACGAAGCTGAAAAGGCTGAATCACTGCATCCCTAAAAACTTCGCTTCAGGAAATGATTTTAATCATCAGTAAAACATGTAATTCCTTTTTAGGACATTGATCACAATTTTAGGTTTATTTTTTGAGGGATAAACTATGCATGATCCTAGTTTTCATCAGCAGTATCAGTAGTAAGAGACATCCTTAAAGTTATAGTTCATGCAAAATGGCAATAACAGTTATGTTTCTCATAGGAGATATCGACCCGTGCAGGAGGAAAAGCCTTCTGCAGAGTTAATCAATGTGAATCAATATGTTATCTGTGTATATTGGGCAAACATTCAACCAAATGTGTTAGTGCCAGTCGATGCTTCCTGATTCTCACTGGTCCTCTGAGAAAAAGTCTGCGCTGTAAATAAAAAGCAGGTCAAGGCTGTTGAAAAGCTTCCTACATAATAGTCCCTGTTTGGCCAAATAGATAAGCAGCACAGCACAGTAGGAATAATTGCCTAAATTGTAGCTTATTACGCACATGCTTTATACTAATACTGGATGAAAAGCACAAAGCTCTTTAAGTGTAGTTATATAAAGTCTGTGCCTTATGCACAATAACATGTAGCTGTGTACATCACATAATCACTATTGTGTGTTTAGTGAAGATAATACACGTTATAAAAACATCATACTTGTACAAAGGCAATGTACCATACGCTTCCTTTAATAGCAGGCTATGATTATGAAATGACAACATGTGCTCTTTTCTCCTCTAAAGTCCTCCTCGACGGCCCTGTATACGTGACATATGGATGATGAAAAATTCATAGGCCGGTGGTTAAGACAAATCTGCAGAGGAGATGGGAAAACATGAGCTTAGCAAGCAATTTGCCTATTACATTAACAGACGGTGCTGTCATGGGACCGTATTGCTCTATGCATATTTCATCTAATCAGATTTCATGTTTAAAGAAAGACCAGTGAGAAAGTGGTTCAAGTTGTGGAAACAATGACATCACTGCTGTATGTTCAATCTGTGACCCAACCCAACAAGGCTGTGTGTGAGACATAGGATCTGTCAAATACTACAGATATTCATCATTAATCATCATTTAATTATGGCATAATACATAGAATATATAAAAATGAGATGGAGATAACAGGCTGGTTTTCTTGTACTTTTACTTATGTACTGCTTTAAAATCTATATTTCAGTTTGTCTAACGAAGAAAGACATTTTTAGGTAACAGAAAAAAACAGATGTGACCAATTTAAGTCCAGTCCAATAGTAATACATTGAGTACAGTGAACAGAGCGCCTGGACAATGTAACTGGAGCAATGAACAGTATGTACTTCTTCACCTGCCTATTTGGATTATCATTCAAAGGATTTTATTACAAATAAAATGATGACTGCAGCAAGAATAGTTTAAGTATTCTCTCAATATACAAAGGTCTGTTTGAAAAATCACAGTGCCAAAAAAAGAATCTGGGAAATCTACGACAAATGAGAAGCAGGTAGGACGAGTCAGCTGCTTTGCTTCAGAAAAGATTGCCTCACGAGCTCTGAAAATACTGTTGATTTAAGCAATGTGCGCATAAGCAGTGTAAGGTTTCCAACCAGGGAGGGGACAGGAAGGTCAGCACTTCTGGGGCATAACTTTGAAATCAGGGGAATATGGCAGGAATTTCAGCCATAATATTTCCTTAAAAGAGCGTCTGTCAGGGCAAACCAGAGCTCTCTTTAAACACACGCTTGATATACATTACTGCAAAGCCCAGGCTACAAATGTTTATGCTGCAGCCTGCCCACAGCGCTGCCAAATCTATGTGCCCAACAGTGTCATGACAGCTAATAGCACAACTGTCATCTGTCATTCACTAGCCCACTCGCACTATTTCTGGCTTTTCCTCATAGCTCAAGCAGTGCCGCAGAAATGCCAATATTATTATACACAATGTGAGACTTTGTTTATATTTTCCAGATCCACTTTTTCCTTGCTGCGATTTCTAATATTGCGTTTCTCCTGGCAACAAATGAAAGCAGGGTTGAGGACTAGCATGGGTATAATCAATGGCCCCCTGGCAAAGAATGCATGATAATTCTAAACAAAAAGTATGTCATTCCCCGTGAGGCGAGCAGCTGCAGGGGTGACACATGATGGCCGACATGAATATGGATCGCAGGGCTCCCAGATCTGGTTACACACACAACCTGCAGTTTGGGCCTGCGCAGCCAAGGACAGCGAATGTGACAGCAACAGAAGATATGAATTATGTACAGTACAGGGGAAGAGGTGCAGGGGGCCAAACAAAATATACAAATCAATAAAGAGGACGTTATGTCAGAGATGGGGGTAATCAATAATGTAATGGGAATGCACACCCCTTCAGCCTTATGTTAAACCCATATGAAGAATATAGAGAGCAGGCTTTGATCTGATCTTCACACAATAGTCTCCACAAACGCACATTAGCTGCCTCCTCCTCTTCCTCTCTACCCCCTGAGGTCACCTGACACACTTTCATGAATTAGCTCAGACAAGATGGACAGCTATTAGAGCTGCCACAGCACATTTGGCGGAATTTAAAAGGTCAAAATTAGCATCGAGGCGAGATGAGAACACAGCCTCCGAACTGCTCCCAGGTCAATTTTATACTAAGGATACCGCAACATATCTATACATTACAACAGCAAACAGTCATTACAGTTTGACAGCAACTGATCCTGGCTTCTACTATGAAAAAAGTTATAAAGAAGTTATTATTAAATAGCTTAAAAAGAAAGGATGATAAATACACAGTCAATTTGTAGTTCATTGCCAAAACCATTTTATCATTCACTAATTATAACATTATGAGATAAACTAATTACTTATTTATTAAACTAGAGTATTTATAGCATAACATAAAATGGTCTATAAAGGACAGTATTATCTAATTAGACTAATAACTATAATCCATTCAATTAGAATGGCCATAAATACTATTCAAACACTCATATGTTTACATTCTAATATTGCCCCTTGACTTCAGTGCCACAGTCACAAACACAGCTCTTAGAGCATTTTAAAGGCGGTGCAGCCCTCATAAACCCTCATGTGTGTAACAGTCTTTACAGTCAGACCTGGAGCTCCCCGAGGCTCTCAAAATAAACCTTGGCTTAAATGTGGCCCACTCAGGAATGGCATTATTGGGCCAAGTCAATGAGCAACAGCAGCCACAGGAAGTCACGTTACTATTCATAACTTATTTTCCTGAGCCTAAAACCATTTTCCTCCTGACTTCACCTCTGCAGATCTCTTAAAAAGCAATTACCAAAGGGTGAGTTTACAGGATCACAAAACAATGACTTTTGGACCAGAGGAGTTGTTACTGGGAATGTCAGAAGTGATCCAGCACAAGTGCCCAGAGCTGCAGAGGAAATATAAAGAGATGAATCATGCGATGGTGCCTTTGTTTTAGCTTGGCATGAGGTTAATAAAATGTGTGGATACAAGAGGGACAGGAAAAACACAGTATGAATGGCAAATAGGCATGTTCCAGCACTTTCGAAATTCCACAGCAGAGCCACAGGAGGCTCACAGAGGTGTGACCTGAGCATGCGAGACATGGTCACTTCATATTCAAAAACATTGGACTCAATGGCACTATACCTGAGAGAGGTTAGAACTACAGTTAGGGAGGTGAAGACGTATGAAGATCTATAGACAACAACTCAAATCAAAGTCATAAACTGCCTCCCATCATCCATACATACAAATTCATGACATTCTGCTAGCAGTAAATATGCATAGTAATATATGAGGTAGACAAACAATGTTACACATTTGGAAAATATTTTGAGACATATACATGAGTACATTCAGTAGTAACCAGGTAAAATGGAACTTTGAGTCATTGAATATACCATAAAGATATTTTCTAAACAAGGTTCACTGGACCTAACATGAATATAAGACTTTAAAAGAAGTTTATATATATATATATATATATATATATATATATATATATATATATATATATATATATATATATATATATACATGCACACACACAACTTGCCGCATAAAAGGTCCTATTAAGAAACAAAATAAACAACTAAAGTACCATAAACTGCTGTTACTACTGCATAAAAGCAATGCCAAAGAACAATGCCAACACTGTTTAATACTCTAGTGTACAGTTAATGTATTTTACACATGCAAACTCCTGTCACAAAGAAACTATTTTAAACACACAAATGAGCCCCTCACTGTTGCCCGGGGTGACACATTGCTTCACAGTGTTAAACTCTAGCACTATGGTTTATTTAAGTCCATCCCACATACGCGTTTGTGCTGAAAATACCCAGCAGCCCACTTCATGAGCACAGGCCTGCTCACACTCTTATCAAACCTTTTGGAGAGCTGTGTGTTTTTGGCACCCTGCAGGACTTTCTCATTTGCACATAACTGAAGTGATGAGAGCATGTCTGTGATCAAAGTGAACATATTATTTATAAAATGTGAATAACATTATAAAAAATCTGTTATTTGAAGATTTCATTGATTAAAGATTGTATTCCTGTTCTTGCGCAAATCACTTCCAAAACAGCCCATATTTCTTATTTAATACAACCATGGCTTGACTTAAAGTTAAGCATTTGTTCCCTAAGGCTGTAACTGGACCATGATAAATGCGTTCTAGTAAAAGAATGACAAACTCACCAAACTGATCACAGATGCTGTCGTTGTGCAGGAGGGAGGGGTGCTCAAAGGTGTCCCTACAGTAAAGGATCCTCGTGGCTCCTCCCAGCGCCGCGATGCCCCCCAGAGCCAGCACAGTGTGGTCAATGAGCAGAGATGACGGTTGCTCCCGGAGACGCACCATCACTGAGCGGTACCGGCAGTACTGTGGGTAACTCAGGACCAGTACTTTACGGCCATCCTCCTCTTGACCTGAAAATCAAACATTACATGACATTAGCTTCATGAAATCAAATATTCTTTCTTGTGTTTGACCTACTTTATCAACACTAACATTTTAGTTCAGTATTTTGCACTCTGCTACTAAACAGCTTAAAAAATCAGTGACTCAATAATGGCACGCATCAAAGGAAACTAAATCTCACACACTATGAATCACAGTACTTTGTAATTCAAGGATAGTTCCTAGTAGCTGGCCACTAAACAAATATTTTGGTTAGTAAGTAGTCAAATACTTAGTTGGTTAGTTTAAATGTAATCCAACCCTCCTCTCCAGTGACCACGTAAGGCAGATGTGGTGTAGTTACATGATCTCGTCTCAACCACCTCAGAAGGTTTAAACAAAGCTGGGCTAAGCAGTGTACGCTAACTCGTGGTTGGGCGTGCTAGCTTGTTTTATGTGGGCGTGTAATGAATACAGCAGCAGAGACTTGACTAATCCTTTACCACCTGTGACAACCAGCTGGCAAACAAATCACATCCGTTTAATACAATGCAGTGCATAAGCAGACCATAAAAGAGGACAAGATAAGAGCAGTCATTCATAAAGTACAGGGAGTCCAAAAGTGACACAGGACAAAGGAGATCAAATGGTTTTACACACTGCATACAGATCTACACAGTTACAGAATCAAACTTAAAACTAACAATGAAAAACACGATAGCTTTTAATGGAAATCTGCAATTTAAAAAGATACGTGTTTGTAAGTGATACAAGGTAATTAAGGTGACAGCACTAATTAGGATTTGTGTATTTTTAGCTAAGAACAACTGTCTCCACCCACGCAGCAATGATATAAAAGTAAATTAGCAAAGAAAATATGGACAATAGAACATCAACTAAAGTAAATGGCCAACTGTAAATTAAGTCTTCTGAGAACAGTGTTTGATTTATGTATCTACTTTCAGCTTCTAACCATCACATACTACTTTTTTATACATTAACATTTAATGCTGCAAAATAAATATTAATCTTAATAATATTCATCTGTGTATGTTCATTTTAAGCATCAGATCTGTTGCTAGCTGTTCTTTGAAAGCAGAAAACCGTGCTAACATTTTTCCAGCGCACAACGCCAACTACATGGTTCAACAGTTGATGAAGCAGAGCCAGGCAGTTTCAAACAGGATTTTTATATGAATAATTTACTGTCTGGGATGCTTGTACAAAGCCCTTGAACATGACATTCATGGGAAACTCTGGACGCTGAGTTATTATTTCAAGGATGGCCAGCGAGCCAGAATTTCACCTTGTCTTGTGCAGACTAAACACTTTTAGTCTACGTGTTAAAGGCATTTGTTTTAAGCATGGAAAAGCATGGCAATTATGTAATGTGCAGTGGAGAGGATAGGAAGGACACACTAGGTGTACAAGAATGAAATACTGAAAACTGTGAATGCATGTTTTACTATTTGGGTATTGTGAAAAGACAATCAAGAGAACAAGTTGAATCCAGAGTGAGTGGACTAATATTTGTTTGTAGATGTTATTAATCTTGGCTTGTCGTGTACAATTACAGCTGTGAGCAATGAGGACAGGGCTTGGTTTGAAATGCCAGGGATTGGAGTGTGAGCGGTCAGACCTGCTCTTTCTCCCGAGGACCCTCACAGCATTTCACTTGATTAGATTCAAGTTGGAAACACAGCAGCCGCGGGGCATTAATAACTGTACAAAGACATAGTGAAAGATGCGCGTTGGCAGCGTGGGTGTGTGCATGTCAGAGCCTGTGCTATTGTGTGTATTATGCACAATTGACTATTCCTTTTGTTCCTACGGGCAGCCTTTCCTAATAAAGAATGTCTTATCTTTATGTAAGCTTTCTAATTGGTTTGGGCTGTGGATACATGAGCATGGGGCTACAAGACACTGGCACAACATTATGTAATTTGTCTCTCTCTAGGTCCAGGAGGGTCTCTCTCCCTGTCTCTCTATCACATTTCTCTCTCCCTCTTTGACCCCCCCTCCATCTCTCTCTCTCTCTCTCTCTCTCTCTCTCTCTCTCTCTCTCTCTCTCTCTCTCTCTCTCTCTCTCTCTCTCTCTCTCTCTCTCTCTCTCTCTCTCTCTCTCTCTCTCTCTCTCTCTCTCTCTCTCTCTCTCTCTCTCTCTCTCTCTCTCTCTCTCTCTCTCTCTCTCTCTCTCTCTCTCTCTCTCTCTCTCTCTCTCTCTCTCTCTCTCTCTCTCTCTCTCTGTAGTGTGTTGATCAAACAGTTGTGGTGTACCATATTATTTCCATGACACACTGTAAAGCCTGTGACCTCATAAGCAACAATAGAGTGAGAGCTGCTCTCTGGCCTCAGTGACATTACACTAATACACTCACTGTACTCTCACACTTATTGATACTTTGCAGTGACAGGGACATCACAATGGAGGTGTTCTATGTATCTCTATTGGCAGAATGTAACACCAGTTACCAAGGTGACACAATGCACACATTAGCAAAAACTGACAAAAATGTTTTAATACAGTCTGAAAATTAAAGAAAAATAGGCTACAAAATAGATTTAAATAACACATTTTTAGGAGCCTGTATATGTATCAATATGAACATTCAACAAAAAAGTGAGACTTGTTTACTTGTTGAACACCACAAATCAGTTCACCAGTTGTAGTTCCATCCAAGTCATCTTTTTCTGGTTGGATTGTGTTAAAATAAAGCTCAAATTAAATCGAATTTGTGTAACAGAGCTTCAAACAGTGTATTGCTTTCAGTTAGCTTCACACCCCTGAGAATGTTAACAGTATCAGGTGCAAAGTATCAATACAGAAGAATAGGAATGTGGTACTATTTGTCTCTGAAGGTAAATTCCACACACTCATTTACCTTCAGTCATACGCCTGTCACGATAATTACTGTAGCGATTTTATATATATATATATTAAAAAAAATATATATATATATATATATATATATATATATATATATGTGTGTGTATATATATATATATATATATATATGTGTGTGTGTATATATATATATATATATAATATATATATATATATATATATATATATATATATATATAAATGTGTTTTTCTCACCTTCCACGGTAGTAGGTCTCTCTCACCCTCATTCAGCTCGGGTCCTCTACCAGAGGCCTGGGAGCTTGAGAGTTCTGCGCAGTATCTTTGCTGTTCCCAGTACTGCACTTTTCTGGACTGAGATGTCCGTTGTTTTTCCCGGTATCTGTTGTAGCCACTCTTCCAGTTTGGGGGTTACAGCCCCGAGTGCTCCGATCACCACAGGCACCACTGATGCCTTTACTTTCCAGGCTCTCTCCAGCTCTTCCTTGAGCCCCTGGTATTTCTCTAGCTTCTCGTGTTCCTTTTTCCTGATATTACCATCGCTTGGTATTGCGATGTCCACCACCACGGCTCTGCTCTGTTTCTTATCCACCACCACTATGTCTGGTTGGTTCGCCATCACCATTCTGTCAGTCTGTATCTGAAAGTCCCACAGGATCTTGGCTCGGTCATTCTCCACAACCTTTGGAGGAGTTTCCCACCTTGATCCTGGGGTTTCCAGCCCATACTCTGCACAGATGTTTCTGTACACTATGCCCGCCACTTGGTTATGTCGCTCCATGTATGCTTTTCCTGCCAGCATCTTACACCCTGCAGTTATGTGCATAATATATATATATATATATATATATATATATATATATGTACGCATAGTGTGTACATTTTTCATGCTAGTGAGGATTTTTTGGTTCTTTTTGCAGCAGTTGAAGGTCAACTCCTGCAAGGTAACTTCTCTGATTATGATTTTAGATACAAACTAATTAGTGTTTATTGCAGCTCATGTTTTGTTTTGGTTTTTTTTAACAATAATGTACATTCAGAATATGTTTTGGGGGGGATTTAAAGTTATTGTGTCATATAGTGGCACAAATTTGTTTCAATATTATTTCTTATCATTTATATTTTCTTCAGAAATAAATCGTACTTCAAAATTTGTTACTGTGACGGACAGTATGGATAACCCTACTCCCAGGACTAATACTAAGCATGATCACATATGTGTCATAGATGTTGTGTATAGTTCAGTCAGAGAGCACTGTTACTTTCAATGCAGTGGTGATTAGATTTGTGTCTTTTTTTTATACTTCAAGATTCAGATGAAACACGGTTGACTCGCATGACTTCATAGTGAGGCAATAGTAAGTAACAACAGGTTTAAGTGCATCTTTTTCTCATATCCTGAATTCTAAAGATGCCTCACTGAAACAATTCCAATATTTGCAAATTGAAATGCGACTACACACAGTCCAAGTGCTTTTACCTAGCTCTGGTTATAATGGGGGTCACTTGTAACTACATAAAGTCTGAAACTGTCCACCCCCTGTGCCCTGCAGACGATTATGAAAAAGGATGGTCTGTTAAAGTCATTTGAAGCTATAAATGCTTTTAAAATGACTCTGGTGGCACAAAGTCAAAACATTATTGTTCTTTTGCCATTGTCTTTTTCAGTCGCCCTCAATCTCACCCAGTTCAGCTTTTAAAACACACTTTTCTGTTCGGTAAGAATCAGCAGAGAGATAAGGTTGTTTCTCAGCCCTTTCTCTTCTCAGTCCAAAAAAAAAAAAAAATCAAATTAAATTAGCACTGCTGTTGGCTTTCTTTAAACAAACCGACTGCAGTGATGTTATTCTTTCAGAAAAGCATGTAGTGAAAATAAACCCAGGTATGAGTAGGGGTGGGCAATATGCCAAAAAAGACAATTTTTTAAAGCCAAGATCACAATTTCACTGTTAAGCATCCAGTTTTAGTATCTCGTTATTACTAAGTAAATAAAGTCCTCTAGTGCTTTGCAAAGTTCGCACTTCACTGTGATTGGTTAAATCACCTGTCCCTCATTCAAAGAGCTGCAATAAACCAAAAATAACTGCTAAATTGCCGAGCCCTAAGCATGAGAGGACGAGGCTTTCTAAACGTATTGATTAGAACAGAAAGAACTGCACAGTGACAGCACAGTTAATTTCAGAACTACAGCGTCAATGTGACCTTGCTATAGAAATTCTAATATTTATATCATTAATATAAGTCATTGATCAAAACAGCAAGACAAATATTAGATATTGGTATCTGTTTAAATTTAAATAATTAATTAATAAAAATCCATAGTGGACCATCCTTTCAAAACACACATTTTCCATGAGGTGCTGAAACCCTGCTTTGCCTAGCTATGTAGTGATCTGCTCTCACTTAAAAAGGTAAAAACTGAGTTAACATGAAAAGAGCTTAGTGCGAGTGTGGTGTGTGCCGCAGTCTGCTAAAGCCATTAGCATGTCATATGATATACAGTGAGCAATAAAATTACAAATCACACTGCAGCCCACTGTGATATATGTGCACACATTTCAATTCATAAATATGGCTAAATTATATTTAACTGCACGCAGTAGATCTGATATTTGCTGATGGTGTTTAAGAATGGAAAGGAAATGGTTTAATAGTTAGCTATTAAATGAGAAAAACAGAAACTGGAAATGAAGGATGGCAACATGTTCTGACAATGTGTTACATATGGAAGAAAATACAAAACATTCTGTCTAATTATAGCAATAGAAAATGCTGAAACTGCCCTCAACAACCAAGATAAATTATAACCAAATTCCATGAAACGCTCCATGAGACAAGAAATTCATTCACTGCAATGAGGGGAAAATCAAGTGTTCCAGTTGTCTGCAGAGTTTACAATGGTGTAAAATACAAGCACAGCAATCAGCAAGAGTTTTTGTTTTTTATCAAATAACTGGAGCGACAAATAGCTCATTAATATTCTGTCTGGCTCAGAGTGACAGCCGTTTTTAGGCCAGTGTGCTCATTTCTGCTGCTTCATGTCACCAAGTGCAGTCCTTAAATCACTCATGCGCTTCAAATTTGCTGTTGTCAACATTTCCACATTATCTGCTTGGCCAAGGAATTTACTGGATCTGCCTGCTGCTTTTGTGGGGCTGGTGGGAAACGGCCAGCATGAAAGCCAATAATCTCATTTTCTTATTTGATTTGAACTTTAGAGCAGTCAGCAATACATTGTTGTATGTGGAAGAACACCAGGCTATACAATTTGGTTTTACGGAAACAAAAAAAATACTTTGAAGGAAATGTCTTTTTCGAAAAGAAATTATAGACTGACAGAACTTAAGAGACTGAAACATTAAATCATGTTATATGACCCAATAAAAATTTAATTACATGGTAATATAAAATCATATTTCAGTCTTAAAATTCAACATGGTTTTGTTCTAGTTTTCATTTTGCCACTGTCCTGAACCCTACCTTTTTACAAAATGTGACATTTATTATGACTATGATTCTTCATAAATGTCCCCTTTACTGAGTCATGATATTCAATGTTATTACATTTGAGCTATTTGCAGGACTATTTGTGTCTAGGCCTGTGCATGTCACCGCTCCGCTGCTCTGTATTGATCGGGCCTCTTCCTATTTAGCCTCTTCTCCTAATATATAACACATTAGAGACGTGTGCAGCCTCTATGGCTCTGCACACTGAGTGTGTGTGTGTGTGTGTGTGTGTGTGTGTGTGTGTGTGTGTGGGGGGGGGGGGGGGGGGGGGGGGAGGGAGCGAGCGAGGAGGGAGCGAGGGGGGTGAGGGACTGAGGGGGAGAGAGGCAGACGCCCGATCTGGCTCTGGGTCTCATGTTATTGAAACCTGACCAAATAAAGAGGCAGCAGCATCTGTCAGTGACACCATGAACAGGCTGCACAAGGAGGAGAGGGGAGCCAGTTTCAATGCAAACTTGTCACTGTCATTTCGCCCCCTAAACAATGACACTTTTGCCAATGAGTTGAAAAGTACTCATTTTATTTGGTGACATTGTGTTAAATGTGCAAAATTATAGGACCTGTATAACCTTGCATATTAAACAGCATGTTTCCTTTCTAAACATGGTTATTTTTATAATATGAATCAATGTGAGTGCGTCATTATACAATGTAGTGCAGAGTGTTCAGTCAGTGTTATTTGTAAAATGTACTTAATGTAGCGTCAGAAAATCAAATGTGTTTGTAAATGAGTCAGTGGCTGTTGATCAGCGGGGCATCAGTCACAGGCTGTGGGCGCTTACACAAGTGCACAATAACCCACAACAGTCAGCACAGACTGAGAGGTGAGACTCAGTCTGTCTGCGGCCATCACTAAAACAACATCCTATCTAACACTCAGCAGCAATGTTTATGTATTTATTTGTATTTATTTATTTCATAGGGTCAATACAAATTAATGAACATCTGTATACAACAAAACTATTGAGCAAATTGATATGTGCAGTCCCCAGGCAGGCAGCAGTACAATGTTTTGTTTTTGCATGTTCAGTCAATGTTTATCCATATATCTGTGTATGCAGCTCTTAAGAACAGGGAACACTATTGTTTACATGAAATGGTCACTGTTGCATCAGAGCTCACTTAACAATGATTAATCTTAATTGTAAACCATTGGAAATCAGACATTAGCATGATTATAGATAACAGACATTTGTGTTTTATTATAATTGAAATGCTGTTGCATTGTTGCTGTGATATTCAGTTATAGACTGAATGGATTTTATTAACAGTGACTCACCATTGTGATGTCACTTGTTCTTGGACATATTCCCAGCTTTTGAAGTAGAGATTATATAGTACGTAAATAGATTCATTCAAAACATATATTAACTAATGTATGTTTTGAATGAATCTATATAAATTCACACATTGTAAATCAATTGTGTGCTAAATTAAAGACAATATAAGTCATGTGAAAGTTTGAGACAAAAGTGAAGACAGTGGTGACATATGTGTGCAAACACAAATTAAATAGCCTACACATTTACATGTAAATTACATCATGCCGATTTAAACAAAGAGCGTTGGTGCATATGGTTTAAACAAGTACAAGACTGTATCGTTCAGGAGGGAGGGCCATGTGTTAATTTTTCTAAAAGAATGATATTTTCACAAAAGGGCATTTACACCCAGAGGAGATGTTATAGTGACAGAGTACAGAGGGTACAGAGAGCCTGGTGTACAAACAGGGAGAGTGCTGGCTGTTCTTAATTATAGTAAAGCACTAAAGTGGCTCATTCATTTGAGCTGGGTGGAGCTCTCAACTGCGACAAAAGAACATGCAGCATTTCTATAATTCCACCTCCATTTGTTTCTCCAAAGACTGTGGACTCTGCATTGAAAAGTATGGACCTAACAAGTCACAAAGGACTGCAAAAAACACAATTCCCACAGGCTCATTTAGGATGTTCTTGATCAGATATTGTGGTTGACAAAAATAAATCTGTACCATATTTTATAGAAAGCAGCTCTGTGTGTTAACTGTTTTGAATAGAAAACAAAGGGATCACTTTGCAGCGCATGATTTATGTGATTCTGTTACATTAAACATTCTTTCCCCTGAGCGGCTCCATAGCAACCATCGCTCCAGTCCTAAGTGTCTGGCACGCAGCCAATAAGAGCGGCTGCCTTATTGATCGCCAGATTGAAAAGTTTGTGTTTAATTGGTCCTGTAATACATGAAGGGATTATACAGAGGGGCGTCTTGTCAAAAACACAAATTGGTTCTTTTGAGCGTCATGAACAACAGGAGGTTTGCAACTACCGGGCTAGAATACAGCACACAAACACTGCCTTTTAAGAAAGACATCATGTGTAGATATGTCTGCATAATAAATCTGAGAAATTGCTACATGATATTAGATGACCAAGCAGGCAATACACAGAAAATTGAAAATAGATGAATAACTTGCATTAACTGGTAATATTTTATTCTGCATTTAATATTCAAAATGTGTGAAAAGTTGTGAATGAGTCAGGATCTTAACATTACAGCCTATTATGTTCCCTATTATCTATTATGAAGGCCAAATGAGGTGCTTGTGAGATTAAAGAGAAGAGATAAAGGACTTGGGTGTTAGATTGGCCCAGAGCACTATTCACTGTCTCTCCTGCTGCTGCTGCTGCATACAGACTACTAAAGGCAGTCTGGGGTCAATCCACTCAGTAAAGCAAAGCAAGCACCACAAATATATGCAAGGGGTGGGTGATGCACACATAAAAAATGTTCTTGATTATAAAAAATTATCCTGATGACAATACTGTGGCAGTCCAATTGAAATGTGCTCAAATGTGGCAGTCAAGGTTTTGGTAGAGTTTTAAGTAAAGTGCAAAAATATTTCTTTATACCTTTTTTAGATTGTACTCAAGATTTTTATTTTGCATATTTCCTCTTAGGTCTCTTTTATTTTTGATATATCTCTCACCTCTCAACAAGGTGCAAATTTAATCATCACTATTTAAACTTGAGTGAGACTGAAGAAATGCTGCAGGTCCAAGTCCAAGAACCAGATACTTGATCCATGGTGACGAGCCCTCATTGGTCACGCCACAAACTCCATCGGCAGCTGTGATCTGTGTCTCTGAAGCTGTCACCGCCACACCAGAACATACTGTTGTATTCTACATAAAAGTATTATATCGCTATAAAGCTCAAAGGACAAACAAGTGGGTATAAGTACACAGTGTAGTAACTCAAAAATATGGTATAGGCTACATATCCAAATGTTATTCAATCAGATTTTCCCTTGACCTTATAATGACTGAAATTAAAGTACAGACGTTAAGTAAAACTGTAGATGTAGTCATCTGTATTAGAAAAGCCTTTTAACCCACACTCCCTATCCATGTGCGTATGTATCATTTATAGGACTGCGTGCTCTTGTTTGAGTGGATTCTGCTGGAGGTTGGCTACAAGAGAAGAGAATACAATCTTATCAGGAGATTGGGAATTGGGTCAAGCGAGGAATTACATGCCATTCCATATCAAAGTTTGAGTGTGTTTCCTCAAACCAGGCCCCCTCATTATCAAGTCAGGCATACTTCTGAGGGCAGCATCATTTAATATGTTTGTAGAGTGGAAGGATAATATTATTTGGGACAAACTCGCTCCCCAAAGGTAACTGTGTAATGAGGAGGAGGGGTTTGTTGGACATGTTTGGGGGCTTGTCATTCAGCATGGCTCCACAGTGAATTCCTGTCATTATATAAGAGGCTCTGGATCACCAGATCTGCTCAGAGGAAAGATGTAAACAGCAAGTTAAGCCAACCAGAACCATTCTCAACACAGCTAATAATACTGCACAAATAAATGTACCTTTCATTTGTAATAGTGAAGCACCTTTTGAAATACATAAAACAAATCCAATAAAATAAGATATGTGAGTGTGAGATATGAGGGCTCAATGGAAAGCTGCTGACCTTTGATCTAAATCCATGTCAGCCAATTTATTTTTACCAAATTCAATTATTTGTTTTATATAAGTTGAGATCTTATGAGCATCTTATCTTTATCAGCAGATGTACACAATGGAAGTTTCTATCAACATACAGTAAATTCAAGCTGAACTCTTTTCAGTAATTATAGCTCACAATGCTGCGTGTACAGTAGATTTATTTGGCTGAGGGGCCTGACAGTTACGAGGGGATGATAACAACTAGAGCAGAGCCCAAGGGGAGACGTTTTCGACTGTGGCTTAGAGCGAGACTTTACAGAAAGCAATATGTCATTAAAAACCAGCGCCATCTGTTCACATTTCTTGTTTATGTGGAATCATGGATATAAAGTATGTTGAACACACAAAAGCTAATGTGTAAATACTAACAGTGGGATTTAAGTATTTTCTGTGTAATTAGTAGTGATTATGCACTGGACCACACCATAAGAAGAACTAACTATTGTGTTTTCCACAGTCCTAATGGAGCCTTTGAAGTGCTTAGAGTTTTCATATAACACAGACAGGATCCACTAAACAAGAAGGTAATTTCTGATCAGCTCCCAGGCTCTTTCACATGCCACTAGGCCTGTAACAATAACAAACCTTGAACTGTGATATTTTACTGTAGTTAATATAGATGATAAACTATAATATTGAAACTAATTTATGCCACTGACACTACTGGAGCACATTTAAACCACAAAAACTATTCTAAATGCACAATATTGTTACAAAAAACATGAGCTGGCTTAAACCGTATAGCCAAACAATAACCACAAATTTCCCAGTAGTACAAAGAAATTCAACACACTATAAATATTAACCCCCCCAAAATATTGTTACAACTTTCATATATTGAACAATAAGTCAATATAGTAATTATCATGACAGGTCTACATGTGACAAACCACTACTTACACTGTTGAATCATCAGGGCACCACAGCATAGTGTGTCCGTGTGGCACAAGGAACAGATTAAAATGTAATGTGAGGCTCTATGAACGCGCCGTGACGGCGAGGTAATACAAACTGCTCTGCCATAATCTCATAATCACTGATGTAGTTTCCTGGAAGTTAATAGGCATTTTCAAGGAAAATACTTTTAGCGGCGTCAGCTGCAAGCTATTGTTTATGTTAAGAGCTTTTTAAAGAACTGTCACACACTGTTTACTGATATGGACAGTGGAATGGAAACATCTTGAGTAACTCCAATTATTTAGTGTAATTTTGTACTTCCTAATCCCTTGGTAGTGTCTCATTTATGAAATATGACAGTTTTGTAATCCAACTTGGCCTCTGTCCTGTAATAAGCGCT
This sequence comes from Boleophthalmus pectinirostris, assembly GCF_026225935.1. Taxonomy (NCBI): domain Eukaryota; kingdom Metazoa; phylum Chordata; class Actinopteri; order Gobiiformes; family Gobiidae; genus Boleophthalmus; species Boleophthalmus pectinirostris. The sequence goes on from NW_026571404.1 coordinate 23,983,815, forward strand.
GAGGGGACATTACTTTTTTAAGTGTGGCTTTGTTAACTGTCTATAATCCTTAAAATGTCAAATGAGACAACAGCTCCGCCTGAGTTATGGCTAAGAGAAAAACCAGGGGAAAAACACAGTCTGAATGCCTCTCATTTTGCCAAGTCGTCCTCGGGCCAGAACATAACAAGGAAATGGACTGACAGGTTGAGAAAGAGGACAGAGAAGCATCAATGATCTATTGTCTGCAGTGAAGGCGCTTGTTCCAAACGCTCTGCCTGTATAACAGAAAGCAAAACATATTACACCCTCTGCAGCGGCATGTTCTACTAAATACTAATGACATCATCTGTATTTCTTTGGCCTAATAAAAGCATTAAGGGCAGTTATGTACCCCCCTCCCTCCACACACACACACACACACACACACACACATATACAGGACGCTCCACCAAAGGTCTGGAATCTATCAAATCTCTCTATGTAATTACCATCAGTGGTGGAAAAATGCATTACCTCTGCACAGTAAAATGAAAACTATGTTATTCTTACAGGGTGAAAGTCAATCTTCCATATTGAGAAGACTGTGACCCTGTTGCATCAGTCCTTCCTTATAAATGAAGACAGATATTAAGTGCATGTTGTGAGCCTGATCCACAATCAACAGTGAGAGCTATTTTTACCTTGACACGGGCCTGACGGAGTGAGCCTTTCCTTCCATTAACCACAGCGGGTGAATAAAACAGAATTCAATGCAACAGTTCATTTGTTCTCACGTCCCAAATAGATTTCCTTAGCGCCACTGCTCTTATTCAGAGATATAGTACAAAACACTGAGCATATAAAGTTTCATTTACTATGCTGTGCAGTGCTTGGATCAGTAAAAGGACACAATGGCTGCTGGAGTGAACCTGTCAAAATAAAATGTGCACATCAGCTTGACGGCAGACTTTCACCAGTACGCCAGAGGAAATACTACATAACATAACTACATCATATAACGTTGTTGTATTTGCATCACTGGCACTTTCTGATCAGTTTGCTCTGATTTTATGAGCGTTTGATGTTCATTTGAGTAATTTTCAGATTTCTAGTCATTCGGTGGAGGACAGTTTTACATGCATTCATAAAGCAGATGGACTGGCATGCCCATAAAATATGCAGAGATATTAACTGTACAATCTGTGATGTCTCCTGGATCCTACGGCAACTGCACAGGGACATTTCTCCTGCCTCTGTCTCAACCAAAACTGAAATAAGCCAAACAATGCAGAAGGGAAAGTAATATTGATGTAATGCATCAAATGAGCAGTGTTTAGATGAGGACAAATTTGAAAAATGTCTTTATAGGCTGATTGAGTAACACTTGAGTCGATGCACAACAGGAAATGTCAGGCAATTTATTTGAGGAAGATCTAATCTGTTCTCGAATCAATGCCCAATAGCGTATTTCAGCTATTTGAAATGCAATATAGATTTTTCATAGTTAGGCAAAATAACTGATGTGACAGCCACAAAACTCACTGGGCTCTTATTTGTTTTGTCATTTATTTAGTTATATTGATGTTAATTTGCTCCATCATCACAATAGGTATCTTATAGAACTACACGTCTGTAGTATACCATTACGCTTTACAATCATTTCATTGTTCAAGACATCAAAATGGATGATAATTTTTGTGTATTTTAGGTTATAGATTGAGGTCACACATCCTTCACAGTCTTCATATCACTAATCAAAAACACAATGGTAGAAAAGATTAAAAAGAATCATTTAAATGAATCTATGTGTAGACTGAAGACATGGGCCGTAACAGTCAGTGTCAGTATATTTTCTCATTTCATTGTGTTTCTGTGTTTTTTATTCCTGCTCACATTCAAATTCAAGGCATGCTCAAACATCTAATAGATTTTTCCAGCCCAGCACACAATTTACTGCTTACAGATTTAGAATTGTCTGGCTTCCGGCCAGGCCACAGTCAGAAGGGAATTAATGATATGAGCACATCAGTGAGGAAAAACAGCTTGTGATGCGGCGCTACAGGTCTGAGCATAATGGAGGAGATAGTGCATATAGACAAACAGGAACAAAAGCTGAGGAGACAAATACATATGCTGCTGAACAAGGGAAATCAATACAAAACCAATAGCTGAACAGTGTTGGATATGAATATAGAATTTCTTCAATATGAGGAATACCCCAATAACAGACTGTCATTATAAGACAATATCGCATCAACACTTATGCTAGTATGCACCTATGCAGGGTGTTGCTTTTGCCTGTAGAATTAAAGGCTGTCTGATATAAGTGCTTGTAAATAATACAGCTGCTTTAAAATGAAGTGCACGATAATATAAGAACAGCAATACATTTTACACATATTTACCTATAATCCATTATGTCAAATGAGGAATAATCAGTAGGGTTTTTTATAAATGTGATGCCTGACAAGTCAAGCAAATGTAGTGGAGCAAAATAAATTGAACATACTGTTCAATTAGGGTTGCAAATCACATTACTGAAAATTTCATAGTATACATATGTACAAACATATGTTACAAGGATCACAATACAAAACATGATGATATGACAATAATGTGTAAATGCAGTGACATGCACATCTCTCTCTCTCTCTCTCTCTCTCTACATATATATATATAGATAGATATATATGTATGTATATATGTATGTATATATGTGTGTGTGTGTGTGTATGTGTATATATATATATATATATATATATATATATATATATATATATAACTTTGTTAAACCACCATGTGCACAAGACAAGATTTTTTATGAAATACAAAATGAAAACAATAAGTATGTCAACTGTATTACATGTTGCCTTTATCCAAATAAACGGACTAAATAATAACTTTATATTTTGTCATCAGTAATATCAACCACATCACAAACTGAAAGTGCGTGGGCCAAAGTAAACAGGTGAGTGAATGGAGTAGCAGGCTTCTGTGTTTTACTAGAGCACTGTGTCCGATCTGTCAAAGCCAAAACACAACAGAGTGACACGTTCCTTTTATCTGTTTCCACGAAGCCCTCACTGTGCGTTGCGGTGCAGTCCAAACATAAAGCATTTCAGTGTGATAGTCACTCCAAGTCCCCCCGATGCAACTCTCTGCTTATTGTCACGGCGACAAATCAACCGTGAGGAGGCTGCAACTGTCTGTTTCCTTATCACTGGCTCTTACTCGCCTAAACAGTCTCCAAAAAAGGACAGAATCTCACCTCTGCATCAAATTGAAATGTTCCGACTGAAATATTGCAGGGAGTATATGAGGCTAGCATACGGATCAGGTGTTATATCAGTGGGCTAGAGGCTAAGACATTTCTCAAGCTAAAAAGACTAAAAGATGTCCCTCTATGACTTACTATGACCTATGTACATTATATTTGTTTTGGTAATGCCAGTCCAGTGCTGAGGGCCAATGAGGGAGAGAATGTCAGGACAGATTTGTGTCCCTGGTGCTTTCTAAGGCTATTATGTCATCACAGCCATTAAGACAGTTTGAAAAGTGATACTCATATCCACACATATCTTTGTTGTGTGTTTGCCCAGGCTTGTTTGTTTGTAATTTTTAGTTTTAACTATGACATAGGGTAGGGTTCCTCAATTAAGGCAAAAATTGAAACCACAATTATTTGGCTCATAATTGAAATAACAATTGTGTTCACTTGTCAAAATGAACCTGTACATGAGACATCTAATATACTATATTAGTTATTTAATTAGAGTAATAATTTAATTCACAATTTTGAGTCTGATTAAATGCAGAGCACAAAAGTAGAGGTTTGGGTACATCAATATATTCTCCAAAACAACAGTTGTTAATAAGATATTTGCTTGAAGTTGAATTTAGGCACTCAGTGTACAAAGCATACAAGAGCAATGACCTTGTGTAATCTTTTTATCTCACCTCGTGCCCACTCTCTAAAGTGTTAAAAAAAGAAAAGACAGAAATAATATTGAGTGAGCACCATCTTTGTGCTGGTTTCTTTGTGATTATTTCTAACCCACAGTTCTCTGTTTCTAGCGGCACAAGCCAACAAACTGTATCAGCAGATACAGCACTCCGACGCTCGCCTTCGTAGTACACCACGAGAAACCAATTTCGGCTGCAATGAAAAAAAAAAAAAGAATCAGGCCAGTTCTCTGGGGAAAGATAGAGGTGCAGAATGTAAACTTCTCTGGCAAGCTATCCCCTGTGGATTGAACTGTTAAAAGAAGCTCTAATGCTCACTTCATGTAAGACAACTTAGTGGACAATCTACATTACACAATTAAATAAACTGAATTCTATCTGTGCTTAAATATATAATACTATTAATTATCTTATCACTTTTATCACTTTTACTACCCAAAAAACTCTTAAGTAGTATCACATTTAGAGTCCTGTGCCTTCCATCTCATCTGTGGAAGTGGAGTTTGATTGATGCTCACAGAGTCTTCTCTGCCTCACAGGTTTGAGTGTTTGTAGCCATCGGTGAAGGTCACATGTTTCTGTAATTAATGACTTCAGTCTGCAACAAGTCTTTTTAACTCCTTGAGCCCTCTCACTGACAGGAGAAAGGGGCTTTGTTCTCCCACCACAGTGAAATATAGATCAAGAACGATGCCACACTAGAGCCTTTTTATTACTGAAGAAGGGTTTGTCTGGTGGTATTTTTATAAGTTGCCTGAGAGACAAATACTAAAATGCTCTTAATTCGCATTGGCGCTGTGCCAGGAACAGTTCGGATACACATTTGGAAAAAGGACTGTTTCCCTCAATAACAATGGCACACTTTATTGCAGTGAGGCTCTCTATGTTTTTGTGTGCAGTTTGTGGTATAGCTGCAGTATCCTGTTATGAGCAACAATCCAATTCCTTTGACATAGTTAAAGATGTGCCTGAGAATAACAATCATAAACTACATCAGTCAGATAATATCCATCAAACACTAACTTAGAGCACTTCTGTTTACAAATCCAAGCCAGAGAAAGAAGTATTCCTCTGTCATAAAAAAGGCAGGAATAATGCCATAAAAAGCCTGACTAATCTAGGATCAAATGACTGAATACACGGACTTTGCTCCACAGGATGCTTTAAGGCCACTTCTACATCTGCTGCTGTGTTATGAATATTTCAGTTGAGCAGTCAGCTACGCAGTGGTTTATTTCATATTTCAAATGCAAACCCACAGAAGGAGTAACATGCTTTTATGGAGAAGTATCTTCTCAGATTCTCCTGTACGGCTCATGTATCCAGCAGTAATTCTACCTTTAATACTACTAGTGCTGAAGAGTTGCATTAGCATTATTATTGTAATCCACTGAGGTCCATCCATTAATATTATTTAGAAGCTTTTTTCCTAAATGTTTATTTTGATGTAAATTATGTGGCTCTTTTGTTGTCTGTGAATTTCCAAACCAAAACAATAGAACAATGGTGTGTGTGTGACAGTAGTGTGTTTGTGCATGTCCCTGGTGCCGTGCCAGAGCCTGGCCTGTTCTGCTGACTGTGCAGATTCTCAGAGCAGTGTCCCATTGGAGTGACAAGTGCATTTAGAAAGAGCCTGATGGAGTCATTAACAGCAGCTCTGCTCATTAGCAGCACACGTGCACACTGTGGCCCGCACCCACACTTCAGGTCTTCAGGTTATTACTGTGACAGTGGATAAATCCATACAACCCGGCCACTATGCTATTTGTAAAAGGGCCTTCATATGCAATACAATATCATCAAGATGCAGGCATCCATTTATGAAAGGGACTGATGCACAGAAACACAACCACAATCAAAGTCTATTGATCTCTGGAATAACAACAAAGCATCCTTTATCGATCCCTGGTCCTTTTGCGTATATGAGATTGTAGCAATGTCGGGTAATCAAGGGCATCGCATTAAAAAACATATGGCTTTACTTCCTGGAACAACACACAGCTCTGCAATGCACACATATAGAGCAGGACAGGTAATTTAGGCTTATAGCATGTTTTACACCCACAGACCTCATTATAATATACATTATTCAAAGGCAGAAAAATACTATAGTGCTTACTAATAATGTGGAACTAGATGGTAATTGTGATGCTGTTGTCATTTGAATGAGCCATAAGCATTACATCACAGCATCAGCCAGAGCAGAAAATAAGTGGCTTCAAAGGGAACATTATGTTCTTTGTGATTAGGCTTAAATGCCACAGTTTCTTATTTGCATTGGGTGAGTCATCGGCAGAGACATGCCACTTTATCTCAGGACTGAGTCTTGGTTAACACAGCAGTGAGACCCTGGAGACTGACTGCAATAATCAAACATTAAGTGTCAAAGAGAAGTTGACATTTAATGGTGCCATATACACGACAAATACATGAGGCAACTATTCAGAGTCACACGGATATGAAGCTAATAGCCAACCAATTACAACATTCACAACATTCACAGTGTTAGAGAAACAGTGGGCAACAGTTCCACTCAATTGATTACCAGTACATTTGTACATTATTTTTATTGCACTTTGTTGCTGTTAAACACCCAACAGAATATTGTAGTCATGAACAATATTAGCAAAAAGAACCGAAATGACTACGTGTATTTCAGGAAAAATAGTGATCACTGCAGGTTAGGAAGATAAAAGTATGCATGGGCAATTACTGTAACACTAAGGTTCATTACAATCAGATGTATGAGCAATACCAGATGTCCAACCAATGACAACGAAGTAAACTAATTGGCAAATGTATAACTATATAACCTTATGCCCACCCTGTATGATTATGCCTGTCACGCTGCCAAATTTGGACGTACAAAATGTCACAATATGAAAATTTGAAGTGTGATACACTGCTGAAATAAATATAGACGTTAAGCAATAATAACTAAACTAAACCATTACAGAATCATTACCCAAATGTTTTCTAAATGTACAATATTGTTAAAAACATAAGCTGCAATAAACAAATAACAGAATGCAACACTTAGTTATTTTATGTCTGAAATGGGTTATACCTTCTACAGCTCACATCTCATCATAGAACAGGAAAATAACCAAACATTTCTCACCAGTACAATGAAAAAGTCCCCACAATAAATACTGACAAACAAAAAATATTATTCCATCTGTCATGAATTGAATGATAAGTCGATATATTAATTATTATGACAGGCCTACTGATTAAACTACTTTATGCCACTGACACAGTAACCGTAAAGTTTTCTAAACCTACAATATTGTGAGAAAACATGAGCGACAACAAATAAAAAGCATCCACTTTGACAGTTAGTTAATATCAATAATGACTTATCAGTTAGCTCACAATTTACCATATTAAAAAAACAAACTTCCCCATTAGTGCAACGAAAAGGTACAGGTAACAAATAATGAGCCTCAAAATATATTGTTTCATCTATATTGAACAATGGGTTGTTACGTACAATGACAGTATGTGAAATGCCTGGCTCACCTAGCTTGGCCCTCTCCCTCTGCACATCCTTGAAGTTGAGGCCGCTGGTCCAGGTGGTATCCCTGTAGCGGTGCAGAGCCTCTCGACGCCCGTTGGTGCCCAGCTTGTGTAGTACGGCGGGCTTCAGGGGCTCCACCTTCAGCCCATGTCCCCATAGCGACGAGTCCGGCACGGCCCACTTCACCAGGTCCTGCAGACGCACTATCACCTTCTCGGATACGGCAATGACTTCATGCTGCCAAAACAAATCCGTGACAAAGACGAAAGGTCATGCTCAGAGTTCACGCAGGACAAAGAACAGATCGGCCGTATTTATCAGCTTGATTGGTATGTGTGTCGTGCCGCATTAGGGCCATGTTAGTGTAAGTAAATTAATGGGGACATGAATATGGAGGGAGCGTGTGATTGCTGAATTGAATTTAGGCCAGCATTTAAATCAATGTCAACGAGGACATTGTTGTTTTAAGATGTTTTGATCAACATCTATTAAGTGGGGTGGTTCATAACACCTCTGTTCACTTTGCTTTGAAGCTAACAGTGCACCTTTAATGTGTAATGAATTAATAAGATTAACATGAATGAATGACTTAAGAGACAACCAGTCCTCTTTGACATACCTACGCACTCATAATAACAAAAGTTAATAATTTTAATGACTTATACTCACTTTTACTTTCTATCTTGCTCTGTGTTTTCTCAATAGGTAGACCAAGCCCTTTTAATAACTTGTACTTGAACTACTACCACGCTGATGGAGTGGGAAAGAGCCCAAGATGCCTAAATGTGTTTCCATTTGAAGGGCTAATGGCTGAAGTGCTTGTTACCAACAGAGTGGAGCAGTTTGCTGGAAGACGACCATTACAGGGCTCAAATCTGGAGTACAGATGTGTAGAGATTTGTCATGTTTTGTGGTTATTTGGAGAGATAACCACACGTTTTGCATTTTAACATTTAAATTAACAGTCTTTAAGGGGTATAAATAGTGATCTTTCTGCCTGAGCTGTGTATACAGAGGGGGTGGACTGCAGTTGGAGCATGCCTACACAGCCTAATAAAATCCAAAGCAATAAATCATGTCTTTGTAAACCTCACGGTGGTTTCTGTTGTAACTCTGTCCTATATAGTTATTGACATTTTTATGGTGCAAGTGTTGTCCAAAAGCAAATATGATCATAAAGTCAGTATCTTTGAGAAATATTTCTTCAACAATTACTCATTTTCCATTCTCACATTATCAGAAACTACAGGCATTTCAAATGAGAGCAGTTGGAGACAGTATTTCCTTATAAAGGAATAGCCTGCGAGGGGTAGCTTGATATAGCTGTGCCTCTCACTAAGTAAAAACATCAAACATGGGTTTTGGGTCTTTTTATAATGAGCTGTCTTCAGCTGTCAAGTGGTGGCGGGTGGTTGTAACTGGCTTTCCATGTAATGAAAAAGTGACTGCTGTTCCAGGCTTCGGGAAAGCAGGCCATTTGAATAATGTAGAGCAACAGTAAATAGCATTCAGCCTGCAGTCAAAACCCATATTGTACTGGAGCAAGGACTGTACTTTGATGCTATCTAAGCAGACAAAGAAGTAAACGGTGAAATATTTCTCTTCAGTCCAGTCAAAACTAAAGTACAACACTCAAGTTACAGCACTGAAGAATGGATCTAACTCTAATACTATGGGTTATTTAATAGCACATCAGGGGTGCACAGCGAGAGCAATAGAAATACTTAAAAACACAACAAGTGCCTCTTTATCAATCAAGCCAATGACACGCTGCCTTGTGTGAGTGTCAACAGATCCTGTTCAGGGACTTGTTCAGCTCAAGAGCAAAACACAACAGGTGAGAGCAATTCAGCAGCTGTCAACACAGTCCACAATATAATCAGTCTGTGAGCCTACAGCCCCGCTCCAAATACAGGCTATGTCAATTAGTTCTGCTATACACTGGGCCTTTTGTTATGTTTTACTCTACCCTCTGTCTGTGGGCAGCACCTACAGTCAGGACACGGCATGTGGGCTGGAGGTTTGCACAAGCTGTGATTTGATTGAGAAATACTCACTCAGATACTGTAAATGTGAGCAATGTTGAGCAGCATACCAGAGGGGGAGTCACTATTGGGAAATACTAACCACAAGAAAAGTTGCACCATTCACTTTAGAGTGCAAAATGCTCTTTGTGGTTCAACTATTGATTTGGCAAGAATATTGAAGTAGATTGTACAAGCTCAATTTTGTTATTTTGTAAAACTTCCAAAATCATTTAGCTGAATATATATAGGATTTCTTGGCGTTTCTAAAGCTCACTATAAATCCCATTAGGAAATCTGTTCATTACCTAACAGTTTGAGCACATGACAAGCTATAGCTGAGATGATTAATTCATTAAGTGCTCGGGTCTTGTGATCTTTCTAAGTATTTTGGTTTGAAACTTGGGGCTTTGTCTTGTATAAATGCCGCTCTACCACACTGTGCTGTCAGCTCAAGTTAGGCGGCTGATCGTTTAGCCAAGCAGCAGACGCAGCCAGCAGGCCACTTGATAATATAGGTCAGAGGAGTGCTAGCCCACAGCGCAGAGGTGACACTCCACATAAACACAGTGTCAGATTAGTAACATGCCGTATGCAATACATTAATCATATTTATCACAATGCACTCTAACTAACAATTCCTGTATTATTTTTGTATTTCATTCATTTAAAAGTAAAATGGTTACTTGTATGTAAGCTACTAGAGTACTAAAATCTAAAAGCGTAAAGAAAACAGTAACATACACAACTCAGACTTAGACTACACAAAACTATTTAAAATACTTTAGCACTAATTACGATATTTATTTAGTTCTGATATGAATATTGCGTTAGCTAATTACTACTAGTCAGACATATCTTGTGCAGTATTATCATTATCAAAACATTAAAATTCAAATTTGACTTTGACTATAATGCAGACACTGTATCGCTCTACTGTACACTATCACAGCATGCATGTACATAATAAAATAAATGTAAGGAAATTAATGTTCCCATACAACATGTTTTATTCTACAACATGCGGTCCTGTGACTAATATCCATGTCATTCAGTTTGTACAGATGAGTGGAGTACTGGTAACAGTGAGTCTCTTAAGAATCATCCCCAAATACTGTTTAAGGTGATCCTATTAGAACAATGCCCTCTGTAATGTCCCCTGCATGGCTCAAGAGGACAACAGTAAAAAGAGGCATTCCTGAGTGTCACAGTGCTCCAGCTGAGCATCTCATCACTGGGACAGGACCTTGATGGTTGGAGTTAGCAGTGGGTAGGTGCGCCCCTGTCATGCTGCGAGGCTTTCAGGCTGCTGCTGCACACAGGTCAGCGCAGGAATTCCTGAGGCCAAAGGAGATTAGTAATTGAGTAATGGACATAGTGACATGGACAATAAGGAGAGAGAGGCAACCAAACACAATATGGCTTCATTATCTACGCCCCCTTCTCATGACTGACCTTGGCTTCACAGGCCCAAAACAAACTTATCTCTGAATTAAAATGACAGAGTTAGCAGAATACAAACCAGTGAGACTGTGAAGGTTTGTGTCCATGATGGTGACTGTGCTTATATAATCCTTTATTATTCCTTAGTTAAATATAATAAAACTGTGTTTCACATCCAAGGGACTGCATTCACTTCTATTTACTGATCCCATAAGGTGAATGCTCAAAAATGAGGGAATATTAAGTGCACAGCACCATTTAACATAAAATATATAGAAGCAGGGAATGGCTGCACATCACATCTGGGCTTTATCAAAGTGGCCAAGACATCATGTTCGAGGACACCTCAAAAATGCTGCATCAGCATCTACAACTATAGGTGCAATATTGTACTTTCTTGCAAATACTCATTGCTGAGAAAATATGATGAAGCACCTAGAACTGTCAAAGTATATAACTATCTTAGCTATTTTGTAACTACTGCTATAATTCATTATTGTATGACTTTGTCCAATTACTTATTATTTTAAATGTGAGTTTGGATAAATCTTTGGCTTCTCATCTGTGGCTTTGTATCTCAAAAGGCATAATAACGATCCAGTGGCTGGGGGCACTCGAGTCATGCATCAAGGCAAATGTTTACTTGTTCAAGTGGTTAGTCAATGACAAAGTGGAAAACTCTGAGCTCAAAAGTCCCTGGTGTTGACAAACCAGGTGCTGCTGTAATATGTCATTATACAGACAGCAAAAAGACAACAGAGTTTAGTGAAAAACCATGAAAGACTCTTATGATAGATGAGAATAAATGTTATTGTCTTTGATGTGGTGATTATATTCCTTTTAAAGGTTGGATATGACACAATCGCCTAGAAGCTGGTAATAATTTACATGCTATTTCAGCAATAGTGAGGAATTCACTGGAGGGCAGTGTTGGGAGTTAATGACTTGTTCTGCAGGAGGACGCCTCCCGCACACATGCGCACACACCACCACACATGCACAGTGGCCCCCCTACCTCCAAAATTCCTGCCATTGTTGTCTGAATAGGGAGATTTGCTATATTACACAGGCTGGCCCAGACAACACAACAGTGTGGATATTTTAAAATGGCCAGTGGAAAAATGTGCCACAGCAGATTTACACTCAAGTCATTCAGCATGACGACCTTATCCACCAAATGCCACTCGCATATCTAAGCCACTTACACTTAACTCAACTAGCATCCCAGATGCCTAAATTACCCATTCAGGGTTTTTCCCTGAGGAAAAATCAAAGAAGCAGCAAATGAATACAATCTAATTTCCCTACAAGCTGGCTTTCCAAGCACTGAAACACATGCATGGACCGCTGCCATGTACTGAAGAAATGGCTCTGGATGAATGCCAAAGTGTTTTCCACAGCAATCAATAGTGGCTAGTGCTGCAGTCCCAGCCTGTCAGTGCTGTATGTTTGAGAGGGGCAGGACAGAAGAGAGGTCATCTCAAACCAAAGGTGATAACCGTATATTCATATCATAGGGTGTACGTTTACTCTGAGCACTTATGATTTCCCATTAAGAAGCTCATGCTGTATTTGCACTCAAGTGGGGTATATATAAAAGATAAGCATAAGCAATTAGTGGCCTGCAGCACAGTGTACAATGGGCTGTTTCAGTGCCGCTGTGAGCCGTTATCTTCCAGCAGCTCTCTCCTGAAATAGGGAGTCCAAAAACAGAAAGTATTAAAGTGGGCACACCATAGACACAGAAAGAGGGGAAGAAATGATGTGTCACTCAGAGAGGTTTAAAACACATGTGACTGTTTAGTCGGTGGCAGTTTGCAGCAGACAAATAGAGCAGGGGCCCCAAAAGAGGGCCTGTCATAGGCATAGTGCATGACCGTCTCAACAAAGAGAAAGCCATGGTCAACTGGTAGAGGTAAACAGTGTCATACAATAAAAGTGGAGTTTAACTCAAGACTTAATAATACCACTGAATAAGCAGTGTGTTTACACTCTATTACAGACTCTGCAAACACAAACAAAGACTTACATTATGATATAGTGATTGCTGACTTGAGGCTACAGCATTTAAAAGGAATTGACCTCCAACCCAAGACTGAAGCAAAACAAGCACAGAAGGTCGAGAGTTTGGTTCCTCCAGCAAACATAGCCTTACAGAGCAGGAGAGGCTATAGCTAACACAAATACTATAGAAATATCCAGGAAATTACATCATACCTCCGCTCTGCCAAGTAATCAGTAATCTAATTCAGTTCAATACCGTCTTCTCTGCTATATGTCTCCAAATACCATTTGGAATTTGAAAGATGTAGGCTTCAGGCTTGAGATATCACTTACTGTCTGTACACACACAAAAGTAACAAAAATGCCAGATAACAGTTGATATTTTGGGTAAGAAAGTGGTGTAAGTTTCATTAAAATCACATAAGAAAATGTACCTAAATGTGCTTTAGTGGCCAGTTACTGTCCAAACAGCAAATACTCATAAGTCTCTTTTTATGATACTGTAATGGACCATGTGTCTAAGAGTCACAGAAAGACTAATTTAAGCTTTGATTTTTGGCTTTTTCACTTCCCCATGTCACTCTGAGTGACTAAAATAACAGCAGACACATTGTTTGTAGCGCTGCAATGATAAATCACTATTGTGACTAGTAATTATTAAAGTAATTATAATTGTATTTTGATTATAATAATTGTTCACTGGATTACAGATTCTAAAAACACACGCCAAAAGACCTTTTATAATAAAACAGCAGCATTATTAAATCAAAATGACCAAACAGAATAAACTACTTTCTTCAGCAATGCTCTTTATCCACAAATAATCTCTATCTAGAAACAATTGGTTGCTGTATTTCAACCTTTATTTGGTTAAAAATGTTTTTAAAAAGTCTCAATATACAAAAATAGCTGATTGACCATACAATGAATTTTAAAAATCTACAGCTGACTAGTCAAATACTAAATGAATGTTAGTTGCAGCTCTCTTTACATAAGGCATTATTCAGTTTGTTTAAAGTGAGTAAACGTTGTCCGAGGAGTCTATAACATAGGACTATATACAGAAGAAATCCGCCTGATTTACTGAAAGTCCAACAAATTTTATTTTAGGTCAAGTTGCAGGCACAATGCATTGAAAAATGGAATATATTAATATCACTGTTAAATAACTCGTTTTAAAAATAGTGCAACTTGTAAACAGGCATCTTCTGTGTATGCACTGGAACTGAACCAAATCACTGCATTATTCATGAGAGAAAAAAAGCGTGTGTTCTTCAGACTGACATCAAACACAATGTAAAGCAGGTGATTTATCTAGTACATTGTGTGCTACACCTATAAAATTAGATTTGCACTGCGGTGCAGCCATTTTGGTTGTTAATAAAATCTTTTTCAAGATATTCCCAATGGCTTGGAATGTATGCGCTTTGCAATTCAAATAAGTCTTTGGGAAAGGGGCGGAGCTGAGAGTCATTGCGCAACTGTGGCCACGGAATCAGCAATGTGTGCACTTAAAGTAATTACAAAATAATTGCTGCGTGTTAAAGGCTAAAGCGAGGGGCTTCATGAGATGATAACCGCCCCTAGAACATCATCAGTGAACACCGTGGCTTAAAAGCGTCCGGCATTAAATGCCCACCTTTCTGATGAAAGAGAAATGTGATAGCCACTATTACTCAAGAGGAAAGAATGTAAGTAAACCATCAGCGGAAGACTCGAGTACAAACACGGCTTTGTCCTTGCCTAAACAATATTAAAGGCAGCTCAGAGTCATGTAGGCTATGTGATCAAAAGCAGTCAGACAGTGGGAACTGTAGTGCACTGATATTAGAAAGCAAACAACACATCATTTGTTTTACGGTCAGTGCGTAAAACTGTCCCAATAATCAAAGTGTTACAGCATTCAGTGTGGCGAAGTAACCGGATCACAAGCGCCACATATGGCCACAGTCAATCATAACTATTGCCTTTTTGTGCCAACAAACGGCGTAATGTAACACGGGGGAGGCGGGAAGTAGCCCACTGCCTCAACAATAACACATTGTCAAGAATGAAAATGTCCACATGGAAAATCATGCAAAGAGAGGAGTTTAAACATGTCAGCGCTGGTTTTGCCCTGCTGTTACACTCAATGAGTCGTTATTTCAACACCAACCTCTATTACAAAATAATGAATAACTCTCTAACAGGTAGTTAAATCATTTGCATTGCATTCACTCTGTTTCGCAATATCCGCCTATATAGCCTATGGATATACACTGCTTGGCACGCTTTGTCATATTTAATTGCTATAAGTCCTTTTATTAATATAACATAGAACACAGCTGTAGTTCATATTTAACTGAACAAGTGCACATTCAGCAACCGGCACCGGAAAAACTAAAGACTAAATTTAACAAACGCATTAACAATAAGGCTGTAGTATTTGGAGTCATCACAGAGCGTATCAGTGCCTATTATAATGCCTGTGATACCGGAGACTATTACGCGCTGCCAACTCCTAATGCAGTAAAGATGCTGTAAAATAAAACGCTTGCCAACAGGGGGACACTAAACACGGCAACACTTCACTAATAATATTCTACCTACCTCTCCGTGTGTGACCGTCCTTCCCTGGGGAGTATCCTCTGGTAGAAAATAAAGTTTGGAACTTGATAAAAGTTGCTTGCTTGTTCTTTCTTCCCAGAGCAGTTGGAGCTCCGCTATGCAAATAGGTTCCTCAGGTTTACATCTGACAAAGAAAAAGTCACCCAGAGACAAAATCCTCGGCTTGGCTTCTTGGTGAAATTTAAAGGCTTTATAGAAAATGTATGGTCCATGTAAACCGCAAGACGAGCCCACCCACTGTTGAGAAAAACAAATAAATACAAGAAATTATTCAGTGGTTGAAACTGTATATGAAATAAAAACAAACATCGGTACAAACGTTTATCATTGACCAACGCTGGTTAATTACGCGCTAATAACCACGTTACTAAGCAAGCTGCACACAATTAGCAGCGTGTAACTATTTTAGGCGTTAAACATACAACACAGATGTGGTCAAATTAAATGCAATGATGAAACTTTTGTAGCTCAAGTCAAGTAGAGTAGTGGAGAAACAGCAGTAAATGTCAAAATAGGCAGGTAAATAAAAGAAAGCGCTACCTTCAGTGAGTTCGGCTCCATCTCGACGTTATGAATTGATTAAACTCAACACGCTCTCCAAACTTGCTGGCTTGAATGGATTGCCGAAGGTCCTAGAAGGTAACTATAACTGTGGACTTTAAACCCATCTGAACGGGTCATACAAACATAAACTATTATTTAACCAGATCCACAAAACAAAATAATTCAACCGTTGCGTAAATTTAATTCCGTACCTTTGTGCATAGATTTTTATGAACGTTTTTGAAATTTTGGTGTTTGAAATATCCAAAATATTCTAAAATAATTGACAGCCATATTATATAATCCGAAAGAAATAAAGTCATCAAGTTTAATAAAATGTTAAACTTACATATTTATTTATTGCCTGGATAAAATAATTGAATTTAACGCAAAAATAAAGGCACTTGTGTATTTCATGTTTGTGTATCTTCTAGGACTTGTGCAAAAGACGTTCAGTATGAAAGCACATTTCTCACAGTAATGACACTGAGGCGCTTGTGTGGATGCCTCCAAGAAACAATGTTACATCAAAGTTAATAGGGCTATCAAATGATTCCTTCAAAGGTAATGTAGGAGCCGTGAATGTCTATGAGGTAGGCTATGGCTGTGGCTTTGTCAGGAACTTTGTGTAAATATCCTTTATGGCTCCGGTGCGCATGTGCGTTTTATTGAATGATAATAATAGCTTTATTAAGGCAAATAAAAAAATAGCAAAAGATGTCGATTTAGACAGCAAGAGTCATGAGACAAGATTCACGTGGCTGTCAATTCTGCTCATATAATTCACTTCAGTACCCCGTACTGACCTTGTGGAACCGATTGACGCCAACATTTACAGCTGTACATATCTTCTATAGCGCTTTTTAAATAAGGGTTATCAGGAAACATCTCTGAAAGCTTTAACAAATCTAATATGAACATTCAAATTCTGTAGTCTAGTAGATATAATTATCATTATAACATCTACTTTTCTATTTAGGACTGTTCGTTGGCTGTGTGTGTGGTGTGTGTGTGGTGTGTGTGTGTGTGCGTGCGTGTGCGTGTGTGATGTGTGTGTCAGCTTGATTTTCTCAGTTAAATCTATTTATGTAGTCTAGTAAAATGTTCTCCTGGTGTCCACAAGGTTGCGCTGTTGTGCCACTGTGCTCTACTCTGCCTTGAGTGCGTTCATCCAACAGCTCTCAGATCCAACCATGTAACAGCAACATAGGCCTACTTCTGACATCAGCTATTTCAAGTGCACGATTACGCAATGCGCTTTTTCCCTTTAACTGACGGACAGAGCATACAGGCGCATTGATTCACATCCAGTAAAACATTTTCCTGTCTACAAATGTAACAAGCTTTCATTTCTCAATGGTTGTTGCTCTGTAGTTCTGTCTGGTAGGAAAATTATGCTCAATTATGAATTTGTATTAGCTGTATATAAGCCTAATTTGTAGGCTAATTTATTTATTACAGCTTGGGTACATGGTTACTTTATTTGAAATTTTATAGGCTGTTTTTGGAGTAGACAAAATTAGCTTAGTTATAGTTTAATAAGGTGATTCAATTTGTGACCTAACTTGTTTGACCTGTGCGTTACTTATATAATCTAAACAGCTGAAGCTGCCTGGCCATTTAACACTAGTGGTTTAGTGGCTCATATAAACTGTGGCTTACACAGGACCCATTGTCCTATATGCGGCTGCAGCAGAGTTGAGGCTCCTGCAGGGAATACACTATAAACTCAACTACTAGTGTTATCATTGTGGATTTCTCCCACAGCCATTTCAGATGCCGAATCAATGGGCTTGCATTGTTAATAGCAGTCTCCATAATGAAGTCCCTGGTCCAATCAATGGCACCACTCTAGCTCTTATCTGGCAATGGCAAGTGTTTTGCTTGTCAACAGGCAGAGCCCAGCAGCGAGTGGAACAACAGTGATGCATTGATATGAATGTGGGTAAATCAACACACAAGCTGAGAAATTAAAACACATTCTGACAGTAACACTTGTGCATTGATAGGGCTTCTCAATTATGTATCATGTATCACAATTATTTATGTCATAATTGAAGTTATTATTATTCAAGCAGTCTGCTTTGAATAGTCTACCCCCCAGGGCAGCTATGGCTATCCAAGCACTTTATAATGCACATTGGCACTGTATAAATCCAGTGTATTATTATTATTATGTGTAAATAACAGTTTTTTCACCATTATTTTTTGTAATGGTTGGGTGTAATCATTGTGATGTATTGATATTGCACAGCCATGCATTGCAGTTCATTTACAAAGCATTAAATTTACATCAATTTAAGACTATATTCTGAATCTTTGAATATTGCACTATTAAAAACTGTTTATTTGGGGGATACTTGACTAAATAAAAAACATATGCCTATTTTTATTTCTTTCACAGTCAGACCTTTTGTTTGTCATTCTGCTTGATCTACTGAATAACTGCAAACATCAAATGAACCAAATAAAAGTGTCTAAACAGTTTGTCTGATTTGTAGCTCGGTGCAGAGCGGAGAATCTGCTAAAGTTGACTTTTTTTCTCAGCACAGGTGTTCCACATTCTACATAATGAGGCAGCCGCGGCGGGGAGCCACAAATGTGCCGCAAAACCACCTCAAAATGGAGACCTGGGGTTACGCTTTCAACCACAGCCAAGGTATATAAAGTCATTAAAAGAGAATATGCTTGTTCTTGTCAGTATGTTTTTGTGTTGAAATGCCATAATAGGTTATTTTGTTATGAGAAGGTAGAAACTATTTACCGGCCTGATCTCTATGGGAACAAGTGATGATGATATGGATTTATAAGAGTAGCATGGCAGGTAAACTTTTTTAAAAAGCAGTACTTCATCATAAAAAATATTAGTTGCTTTCTTGCACATTATGTTCAGTTCATAAAACATTTAATTCAGTACAGTTTAATCACCCTAATTGACCTAATTTACATGTCTTTATTGTTTTCTTTGCGCTAGTTAAGCTTGGATTACGCTCACATACTGTGCCTATAATGAAATAATGTATGTATTAAGATTTTTGGAATACATTATTGTATTACCTGAACATCAAAACATTTACAGCATTCCTCTTATTATATCTATGTCCATGTATCCACCTATTATGTATTTTATCCCCAGTGGAAAGTTGTAGCACATAACACATGTATCTAGGGGAACACACCTCAGTAGTAACTTTGCACCAGTGTCTTTTGTGCTACTGTAATCACATGACAATGGCTCCGTCTACAGGATGTCTTTAGGAAAAGTAACAAGAGCCTGGAGTAATGTTGCTGAGCTAATTTTAGTCTCACACTCATTATAACGCACTATCACATTTCCCTGCACCAACATTAGACAGTGCATGCACCCATTCCAATTACCATATTAAAATAATTACTGGTAATGTATGTCGCCAATGTCAAACAGTTGACTATTAATAGAACATTAGCACTGACATCATGTACAATACAGAGAGAATATCAACTGACCCCATAAAAAATCAGTGATGTTATATGTCTAGCATCAAAGTCGGACCGCATGCTGTGAACTGTGTGCCCATACTGGGTAATTACTGCTCAAAGCCCCACTGATATACTAAAAATAAGGCAGTCTTTTGTTTTACTTTGATCTAGCATGATATAATGTGTTTATGTGAGAAACAGTGCAGTGTC
The DNA here is from genome assembly GCF_026225935.1 of Boleophthalmus pectinirostris. NCBI lineage: Eukaryota > Metazoa > Chordata > Actinopteri > Gobiiformes > Gobiidae > Boleophthalmus > Boleophthalmus pectinirostris. The sequence continues at coordinate 24,003,549 of NW_026571404.1, forward strand.
AAACATACTTTATGGTACATAGAAACTGTGTTACAATTAGCATATACCAGGCAATAATCATACTTTGCAATGTTTAAATATAATATCGAGACCAAGACCTCTTTCCTTAATTTGTTGAATTCAATTATCTCAAAATGATGACGTGATCTGTGTCCAGTACATTTCTTATTTCCTTGGCCGATTATGCTGTTTTCTATTTTCTCTTTTTCATTTCTATTTTTGCATGGCAAAACTAAGGGAATAAATAACATTTTTAAAATAATGTAGATATATAAACATCTCCCAGCGCACTCTCAATGTCTAAACTAATTATCTGCGAAACAGAAGTTCATATCCACAGATAATGTCAAGTGAGTCATTCTATTAAGTGGCGAGCTGATGTAATCATGCGGCCTGCCAACGTGAGTAGTATTGAGTATATACAAGTACTCACATCGCAGTGGGTTAGGCTATTACTGCTGCAGCAAATGTAAATTTGGCTCATTGATAGAGTGTGCGGGGCTGAATGAGAAATGTGAAAAGCACAGACTAAATAGACTGCTTCATAGTCTTTCCATCTGCATACACATCAGCTCAGTCACAAACACAGACCAGAGCCGCATTTTATATCTCCCATCTGAAAGCAGGATTAGAACCATGAATAATGCATGTATGTAAATGTCGGATTCGTATAACTATAAAAGATGAGAGTGATTGAGAAGACATTTTGTTAGATTGAGTTACAGTCACTTCTGAGTTATGGATATTTTCACTGCACAGATTGAAACAAACAGCAAGAAATGTATTTTTATATTTAAAGGAGTCACAATGCCTCTACATTTAACAAATACCTGGTTTTGTTTGGTAGCACAGCCAGTGATTATTATTACTGATAACTACCCAAGATCATGTACTATTTGCCTTCCATCACAAATCAATACATCACTTTTCTGTCAAACACCAAAGAATTCTCATAAATGTCAGCAGACATCTCCAATCAGATAATGCACTGGAGCATGTCACCCTCCCATCTGCACCACTGTCACTGCATTATGTATACGTCAAATAACAATTACAATGCAGCCATTTAGCATTGACGTCTCAAAGTATCCCCTCTAAATATAGCTCCAGCTAGCATGTCTGCAATACTGTTGTAATATGTGAAAGGCTTGACAGGCAGCACAGCAGATATCTGACAGTTTTGTTTTAAAGCGATAACTTTTGTAAATAACTGAATGTGTAAAAACAGCTACAGCAATGTCCAATGATGCTCACATGATATGACAGGATATTATATTATATTATACTGTTTAATATTCTGTGGCATTTTAGTATTTTCAAAGTAAGCCCTAAAGGTACAGTGAGCAACTTTTCTGGTGGAGGAACTATAGGCTACGTTACAGGTCAGATCTGTGGAAAGGCAACCCTATTAAGAAAGAGAATTATTGTATTTTTGAGCAACAAACACTTGTAATTAATAAATGCTAGATAGATGTGTTTAATATCATATCATGGAACATTTGAGGCAAAGCACTGACATCTCCATGGAAACTAGTAGGTGATGCACCCTCCACTACAAAAGTTGCACAATGCATCATTAACAAATATAGAAAGCAGTTTTTATAGAGATGTATTTATGCTAAATACTGCCAAAGACTGCCAAAACTACTTTAAATTTACCACATTATTTTGTTCAAGGCCTGTCTAATGGTTGAATATTAATAATTTTACAAGGCAATTTAGCCTTGAAGTTGCTATGGTGACAAGGGGATATTTTGAGACGACTAATGACCTATGCAAAACCCACTCGCTGTAAACTTCTCTAAATGAGATTGCTGTCTGTGTTGTAATACATGGTTTATAGAGGCTAATCCCTGAGCTACGCCTGGCCTTTTCTGTGCAGAACAAATTAAGGTTATTCATATCAATGTAAGACATCTGTGGCCTGTTTACTGTGAAAGAATATGAGCCAAACATGCCACCGGGGAACCACAACTATACACAATAGCCTTTTGTTTTGATTGTTGATGTACAATTTGTTACAGTTGTCAAAGTTTAGGTCACCACAGGAAAAAGTCCAGGGAGTGAAAATGTGTCTAAATCTTTTCTTTATTTTGGGCTTATGTCAAAAATTCCACACACATACACACACACACACACACAGAGAGAGAGAGAGAGAGAGACAGAGAGAGAGAGAGATTGAGAGAGAGAGAGGAAAAACACTTGGAAGACCTACTTTGTTCTGAAGCAAATCATGTTGGTCCAACAACTACAGCTGTCATCTGTGAAAGAATTAGTTGTGTTTTAGACATTTTTGGTGCGCTTTCTTCTATGCAATTTTGAGTGACTCTTCAAAGCACTGTTAAAATATTTGCAAATGTGTTGCTTAGATGAGGTGTATAGCCACTTATCCTGCTTCATCCTTTGGGGAAATCATTCACATGCATTGATTGTTTAAGGTTGTGTATATGTGTAACAGATTAAATTATCAACACTTAAATGGTTGGGTAAAGTTTTGGTTTGGTAAATTCTCTGGTACATAAAGATCTATTAGATAACTTTTCTTGTGTATGGTCCTTCAAATGCTTTTCTCTATGGAGATGTTATTGCTATGTTTGGAATGTTTCATAATATAGTAAACCTTTATATCTTGATGGAGACCAAACCAGACCAAGTTACAGGTCAGCTCTATGGAGAGGCTGACTGTGAGCAGTCAGAATGCCCATTTTTCTAGGTATTTTTGAGCTATAAAACAGTCTGTAATTTAATAAATGTAAGGTAAATCTATTTAATGTCATACTTTGGAACATTCCAGGCAGACCAATGACATAGAAAAAAGAAGGTGACGGACCCCCAGCCAAAAAGATAAAATGTACCTTTAATCAGTAGCTTTGCAGTTTATTCTTTTTTGTGTTTAATCATTTTTATGCAATTTACTGTGATATTTATAATAGTTTAGCCTTGACACTGAAATCTTGTATTTTTAGAAGGAAATGTGGTTAGATTGCCTCCTGTTGGACAACCAAAGAAATGACATGCAGCAGCAAGAAGCAGGAGCAATTATTTAATTAAATATAATGTATTAAGGTTATTTTTTATCAAAAATGTTTTATTTATATTTTTATGTAACATAATGTGTTAAATATATACAGTATGTCATTCTTTAGCCATATCCCATGTTCCATCCCTTTAACTGCAACCACATGTTAACATTTCATTTTTTTTATGTCATCAAAATACTTCTAATTTGGGCATGTAGTTTTTGTCTTGTTTTTGTAAATCAGTACTAAAACATGAACTTACTTTCCTTAGATTTGGATTGCTAGGCTTTACTATTTGTGTTTCTGGCTGCATTCTTCACCACAGAAAAGAGTTTAGTAGCCTAGTTCAATGACAATAACTTATGTATGAATAAGTCTGATGGAGAAAATGCCTTCCTGTATTAGTGCTACTTTGTATATTTTTAGTTTACTGCAAGTGTCCCAAAACCACACTACAGTACACACTCAAGAGATGTTTTTTCATTGATGTGGGCCAGTGGCTTTGTGAAGTCTGGCTTTAGCACTTAAACGCCAAAAACAGACAACCACATGGGCATCTGGCACTTTATTAGTGGCAGTTCCTAAAAATATTACAGTGATTTCATAAGGGAAAATAAGGGTGATAGACATTTGGAAACAAAGAGAGGAAGGTCAGTTTTAGGGTTTCCTGAGAGCTAGAGTAGTGATAGGATAAAAATAAGGCATGCAACCAAGGGCAAATACTTCTGTTTTCTGTTTGCATGGGTACATTAAAGATGCACAATGTAACTTTTCTTGAGGATTATTTGACACCTACTTGTCCACATGGAGATGGTGTTGCTTTGCAGTATGGCATTAAACTTACCTATGATGTGTTCTTTTCTTTAAAAAATATATACAGTATATACCTTTAAAACAGGCCTTCTTACTGTGAATGGGGTAATTTCTCCACAGATCTGATAGATGTAGATGATGCCATACTTTGGAAAATTCTAGGCAAAGTAAAAACATCGTCATGGAGACAAGCAGATAGCAGACCCTGTACTATAAATGTTACATAGTGCACGTTTAAGACAAAATAATGATTGAGTTTGAACTTGGACCAGACAAACAGACTTTCCTGTTTTAAGAGAAAAGCTGACTGGACAAAAATGACAGTGTAAATAATAATAAAGCATTAATAATACGTATAGCATTCTGGGATGTGTTATAAAATTGTATATTGAAACATAACCAGGTTTCTTATGGTATAGACAAATGTGTGTATTTTGAGAAACTGGAGCAAACTGGAGTGTTGTAATTCCTTTGTAAATTGGCTATTGGATAATGAAATGCTGCCCTCTTCTGTGCGATCTCTGGAAAAGTGCTTCTTCAATGCCCATAGCTTATGTCCTATCATTTTACATACAATTGAGAGAAATTGCCGTTTTCTCTCTCAACGTCTATTGGGACAAGTCACGCGTCTTTTTTGCAGTGTCCATAATGATCATCTGCCTCTGAGTTGGGTGCGTGGGACGCTCGTGGGCGGAGCTCCAAGTTTGGGGACTTTGCTCGAAAGTTGAGACCACAGAGAAGAGCGGCCAGCTGATCTCTAAACTTAGACACCTCAGACTGGTACCGCGCTACTGAAGATGATCCTACTGAAGTTTGCGTGCGCCGTCATCACCAGAGCGCTGTTCATCCTCGTGTCGCTCACCGGGGTCTGGAGAGTGGCTTGGGTTAAGGATGACAAAAGATTCTGGCTTCTTACTTTTCTATTTCTACCACTAGTTATTGAAATGATTATTACACTTAAGAGGAGAAAGGGAAAAGACTACAAATGGTAAGTGCGAATGTAATATTAACGTTGTGATAACACTTTTTAACCCTAACTTGTAAAACGTTTTAAAAGATTTCGGTACAGTCCATGGAGGTACGCTATGGATTTGAACTGCTTTTCAGATAGTTTGAAAATTGCATGTACACCATCCCCCACATCCCTGGACATCCTGATTCCTTCCTGTTCTTGTGCTATTGTTAAAATGTCCTGGGACAGTGATGGTTTGGGTGGTACCCTCTAGACTCAATCACCACTCATAATTTTATCTAGGTTATAGCAACAAGTTCTGTTCCATGTTTCTCCTGTAAAGCTCCATGTTCAGAACACACCCAATTCATTATGGTGTCAGGATAATGCTTTGCAGATTGGCTACATGTGTTTTGAGCCCCATTTACAATATGTGTTTATTTTATTAGAAATGTCTGCCTTTTAATGCATGATTTGGTCTTGTCTAACATTGCAGGTTTTCGCCACCTATTTTCCTGTTTCTCATCAGTATTATTCCGTCCATTTGGCTTTTAGAGCTGCACCACCAGCAAAACAAAGCTAATGCTCCTGAGGTAACCAGATTTTGTATTTACAAGTATAGCATAAAGTTGATTAAGTAAATTACAATTATTATGCTTTTTTTTTCTAGTGTAAGTCTCTTAACTCCTGGGAAAATGTGCAGAAAGTGATGTCAATCAATAAAACTGTGAATGAAACTTCAGATTTCCTCAAGTGACATCATATGGTTCAATACTGCAACATGTTGTTGCAGGTAAACCAAACCAGGAATTACTGTGGTGTGAACTTGAAATGCAATTGGCCTTTGAGCAAGAAACATTCCTGTTCCATAATCTGAGTCATTCATACATTTTAAAGCCATTAAATTATCATATATTCCCACTGTGTTACATTGCAGGGCATTGAGCAGGCCTTCTCCTCAGTCTGTCTCAATGACTGGATCCTGGCTCTCCATCAGATCCTGCTCATCTTGCTTATCATTGGGAAGTGGCTTCTTCCTGCTGGAGGGGTCACCCGTGAGCAACTGTCCCAACTTCTCCTCATTTTTGTCGGGACAGCTGCAGACATCCTAGAATTCACCAGTGAGACCCTTTCTGATGTCAAGTAAGTGACCTTTGCTATTTACTTTCAGATTAAACAAATTGTAACAGACATACAGATAAGCTGACAGTGTTGTTTTTGTGTGTGTCCCAGGGAAAACAGTCCTCAGCTGGTCTATATCATCCTGGCTGTATGGACATGGAGTATGCTGCAGTTTCCTTTCCATTTTGCTGGTCAGTGGACACTTGTTTACCTTTACAATGACTCCATTTATGCAGTGAGGTTTGAACTAACAACCTGTTAAATTCACCAAAATATTCAGCAGCCAGTAGTGTTTGGGCCTTTGTGAAAATGGAAAAAAGTTAACTTAGCATTATACAAGTTTAACAAGCCTGTAGGTTTCCATTACAGCAGTTTTGTTTATTTCATTATAAATATTACATCCATTTTCAAATCTGATTCCTTTTGAAAAAGACATTGGGCTTGCCTGCTCAAAACAAACAATCTTTTATTGCATTGTTTTTCTTGTAATCTCAAGTTAAAAGAACTGTATGTAGCATGCACTCTTACAGTTTTAAAAAAGGATTACAATCACAAGTGAACCTGGGTTGCTAGTGCCATAACCTGCATTTACAGACCACACAGCATACTGCAGAAGTAGCGACCGCACTACCACTGATTAATGACTGGCTGCAGTTGCTGGGGTTAAGTAATGATGATTTACCTAGATAATCCTAGTCAGTATTGAAAATGGCAACCCAAATAAGAGACTAATTTCTTAAAAGGAAATTGTCCTAATTTTGAAAAGAAGGTTGTGGGAGAAAGCATCAAGTGTGTCATGGGAATGATCTTGTGAGGTCCTGAAAAAGTTGTGCAGCATCACAGCTAAGGTATAGCTTATAGCACCATTATTTGAGAACAAAATGAATATGAGCTGTGTTTTTCTTGTACAGTGGTGAACACAGAGCCCGACAGTGAGGAAAGGGTTCAGGAGATGTCCCTCTTAAACAAGCACAGCACAGATGTGTGGAGTATTGTGGAAGCCCTGTTCATCCAGGATGGACCATTCCTGGTGGTGCGACTGACTGTCATGACCTACTTTGATGTCTTTCACCAAATGCTGGTCTTCTTCACCATCAAGAACCTGTTGGTGGTCATCCTTAACCTGTACCGCCTGGTGGTCATATGTCAGGACTTCAGGTCATCCCGCAGTGGGATTGGTGAGGCCACACCTTTACCTTGATGGAACATCAACACATCCTTTGTAAATAATGCACAAGGCGGCTACATTTTTTGTTCATTGTTACATTCCACAATCCACAGTACAGCATATAGTGTTTTCTACCTCATCATCATCTCATCTTCATCAGTAACTTTTTCCTATCTACTAAAGACTCATTTTAAAGCTTGTTGGAGTCAGATGATACTGTCCACTTCAATGTAAGTTTTATATTGACTATTAAGTGCATGTGTAAGGTTAGACAACTCATTTCACTAAATCATAGGTAATATTATATTTAAACCCTAGCAGAGGTAATTCCATAGCTGTTACCTAATGTTACAAGGGCAAGCACAAGGGCCAGGGCCTGTTAGGGACTTCTAGGCCTTCACACAAGGCCCAAACATTTCAGCATTTATATGTTAAATTTAAAGACTGTATAAAAAGACAATTTCTATAAAAAATTCATAAATTCATATTTCATAAACACGTTCAGAAAACTAGTGTCCAATCAGATTTAGTGTTTTTTGTTACATGTTCAGAACTTATTATTATTATTATTATTATTATTATTATTAAATAAACTCATCAAAAGTACAAGGTATACAAATTATACAAAAATAAATATGCAAAAATAAATAAAATATTAATAGTTTACAAAATAGATGTAACAGGGTGAGACAGAGGTAATGCTAGGGAGGGGTAAATTAATAAAATGTCACAACAAAAATTTACAATTACAAAAAAATTAATAAATTCAATTGTTCAAGGATTTCCAGGGTTTGACAGCTTTAGAATTAGTGGACAAGTGGAAAGGTTTTCTTATAATACTGGATTTTGGAAGGTAAAATAGGAAAGATGGGTTTATGATGAATTAATATGTTTTTCTGTATGTGAAAATGTTGCTAAATTAATTAAAATATGAACAGTGTTGGGAAGGTTACTTTTAGAATGTAATCCCCTACAGATTACATATTACACACCCCAAAATGTAATTTGTAACGTAATCCATTAAATTACTTAAAGTGAGTAACGTAATCTGATTACTTTGGATTACTTGATATTGTCATGTTTTTTTAAACGACATGAATGTAGCAACCACGTCCTCAAAATTCGTGTTTGTTGTCTTCAATTTGTCTGAGCCCAAGTCTCCATGAATAAGCAACTGTTTGCTGTAGAGAAACAAAGACCACGATATCTTAATATAAGAGGTTTTGTCTGTTAAAAGACAGTAACAAGATCAGCCTTTCCTTCACCATATTAAAAAATATTATTGATAGAGAAATTATATGAGATCACCTTAAATTATGTCAACCTACTGTTAAATGTCATGTTGTTTAGACCTGGTTTAGTCCTGGTTTAGTCCTGGTTTAGTCCTGATTTTTAGACCTGGTCTAGACCAGGTCTTTAGTTCTCGTTTAGTCGTGGTTTAGTCCTAGTTTAAACCTGGTTCAGTCCTGGTTTAGTCCTGGTGTTAGTTCTGGTTTAGTTCTGGTGTTAGTTCTGGTTTAGAGGCGCACAGGAGGAAGCGCGGTTTACGCGAGAAAACACGGTCCACACGCGGCGCACGAGACGGCGGTGTCCGCGCTGTAACTACGGAAGGAAACGTGGTCCGCGGGTTCTCAGGTTGATGACGATGATGAAGGTGTTTGTGTGTGTTTGTGTTTGTGTGTGTGTGTCCCCTCATGTCGCAGGTCACTATAGGACAGTAGTGCAGATATTATGAGTCTATGCAGGTTGTTTTCACCAGTGCCAGTAGCTCCGGTTTCACATTTAAGTTGTAGGCGATTTTATATTTGTTTTTTTATATATATATATCTCACATCGGTAGAAGAATTTCCAAGACACAAATGCGTTTTTACCAATGCACTGCTGCTTCCACTGTGTGACTGACACCGCCAACTTTAACATGACGTTTCCATCGCTCTTATTGCGCGCGTTCTGTTTGGGCTACAGGCAATGAGTGAAATTACCGAAATAAAAAAATAAATAAATGGGATGTAGCACAAAATGTGAAAACAGGAAAATACCGCCTTGTAATCCACTTATTTCAGCAAAGTAACTGTAATCCAATTACCACTCATTGAAACAGTAACTGTAACGGAATACAGTTACTCATAATTTGTACTCTGATTACGTAACGGCGGTACATGTAATACGTTACTCCCCAACACTGCATATTTGACCCAGTTCGAGTAGTTGCCGTTGCAGTTGCTGTTGCAGTATAGGCTCATAAATGAGTTGGTCTTGAATCAGTACAGTTTTCTCAATTGTTTTAGCACATTTTTGAAGTTTGGTATGGTTGGGTCATTTGATTCAACAATATAGCTCAATAGAGGCACAGGTGGTCACATCATTTGAAACATTTTTGCAAACTCTTTGTCAGGACATTTGACACAGCTCTCATTCACAAACATACGTGAACACTGAATTCAGCTTGTTTTTCCAGTATTACAGGCATTTTCACACATGGTAAAGGATGTTGGCCCAAACTCTCTCTTTCAATATAGAGACTCAAACATGACAACAAAAAGCAAATAATTGTGAGCAGGCCAGTTGACATTTGATTCAAACATATATCTGATCATATATCTGATCGGGTACAGCTGGTCAAATCATTTTGAACATTTCTCATGAGTTCACACGTTTCTCAGACTCTTTCTTGACATGACATGTTCACAAACACACATGATCAGTGAATTCAGTTTGTTTTTTCAGCACTATAGGTCTGGTCACACATGGTAAAAGATGTTGGTCCAAACTCTTGTCACTGTCAGTATAGAGACTCATACAAGATGACAAAAAGCAAATATTTGATTTAATGAGTTATCATAAAGATAAAGGGAAAAACTGTTCTGATGTGGGTGCTCGTTCTGACTTATTGTGTGAACTCGTGTGGTTCTGTCAATTAGATGATAGTTTGTAATGGGAAGTGACTGGTCGATTCTCTCTTATCTGTCGTGCTCATGTATTTGTGAGCAGTGAGACTGGACAACAGTTAATAGAATATTTAGCACGACTCATGTTCTACCCACAATGAACACTGGTTGGTGCAGTCATGTGCCTGCACTAAGCCCTGCCTCACGCGCACCTCTGCAGGTGTATGCAGGGGCTGAGGCTCTGTATGGTTGCATTGACATTTTTGCTGATAATTACCTCCACCAAGGAGGTTATGTTTTTGCCGGCGTTTGTCTGTTTGTTTGTTTGTTTGTCTGTTAGCAACATAACTCAAAAAGTTATGGACCAATTTTGATTAAATTTTCAGGATTTGTTGGAAATGTGAAAAGGAGGAACTGATTTAATTTTGGGGGTGATCTGGAAGAAATCCTGGTTTCTGGATCACTTTGAAATTTTAGTTAACATTGTGGTAAATGAGGCCAAAAATTTTGTTTCTCAATATCTCGGATAATTATTGACCAAACCCCATGAAATTTGACTCAGGGATGGACAATGGGATCCTCCAAAGGCTGATCCGGATCTGATCCAGAAGACTGATTTTATCGCAATTTATATAAAAAATGGGGGTAGTCCTTGGCGGAGGTCTGCGCTCTCTGAGTGCTTTTCTAGTTGCATTTGTAAATATCACAGACTGAAGGCGTGTTTTAAATTACACAATGGTTGAACTTATGCTTATATATTTTTGATAAATTAAAGTTTAAACTGACAGAAAAAATGCCTTTCTTTTCAATTACTGAAAAATAAAAAAACATAAAAATAAATATTTATCAGAGATAGTATCCCACTAAACCTACCTTTTTTGTTTGTTTGTAAACTTGGTTTAATTTGATCATTTGATTCAAACATGTAGATACACAAGTGGTCACATAATTTGGTACATGTCTCATGAGTTCACATAGTTCTCAGGCTCCAGAACACTGGACACAGCTTTCATTCACAAACATACGCGAGCATTGAATTCAGCAGCAGTTTTTTCTACAGGTCTGTTCGCACATGATTAAGGACACAGACCCAAACTTTGTCACTTTCAATATAGAAACTCAGACATAACATTCTACAATTTATGATCATCAAAAACTTGAACAGGAAAGGATTTCACACATGAGTCAAACAGAGAGAAGGGTCTTAGAATTGAGTACCTTGAGGACATGTGTAAATACAGATTTTCAAATACAGTTCTTGTTTGATTTTCAAGAGCACATTACGTATATATTGCAAAAGAATATTGATATATTTGCTATTCTAATGTCTTTAAATTTTCTTACTTTTTTTTTTTTTTTTTAACTCTTTAGCACTTTTATTTATTGAAAATTGACATTTGCAAAACACACACAAAATCTTAAATGACATTTTATTTATCCCAAACATTATGTTATTTCAGCAAAATGCTATGCAATGTTGTTCAAAACTGATTGACTGATCTCCCAAAAGCAAGTTTTACCATCAAAATGTTCAAACTCTTGTCATCTGTTTTTCCGCAGCTCAGAAGCTTTAGTCCTGCTCTCATTGACCACAGAGAATCACTGGTTTGGTTCAGTCAGACACTGGGGTTTTCACTTTACATATGAATTTTGGACTGGAAATCTTAACTTTTTTGTCTAAAGCCTCTCCGTATAATGTTAATGTTAGTTGGTAATGTTAAATATAACTGATGACATTACCAACTACAAAGACGATTTAGCAATATTTGATCAAAAATATTTGCGCTGAAGAAAATTTAAAGAAGTTGGAATAATAAATATATCAACATGATTTTATTACTATAATATGTAAAGTGCTCTTGGAAAGACATTTACACATCTTACAGTGTGCATATGCAGACTCTAGATTCACATAGGTTGTGCTCTCTACAGAGACCCTTCTCCCTGTTTAACTCATGTGTGAAATCCTTTCCTGTTTGATTTTGGTGCTCACACATTCAATACACAAGTAGTATTGAAAAAACAAGCTGAATTCAATGCTTACATATGTTTGTGTATGAAAGCTGTGTCCAGTGTTCTGACAAAGAGCCTGAGAACTATGTGAACTCATGAGACATGTACCAAATGATGTGACCACTTGAATCAAATGATCAAACTAAACAAAGTTTCAAAAAATGTGCTAAATTATTGATTTTGATCAAATACTGCAAAATCTACACTGAAAAAAAAAAGGTTGGTGGATTTGCATAAAAAAGTTATGGAAAGCGGTTGCATGCAATAAAATAATGTTTAGGCTTTGAAACTTATTTCGATCCCCTGTACACATATTTTTCTCAGAACATGAATGTCACTTTTTCATGTTGATGAAATTTGATCAAATCATGCGGAATATGTATATTTATCTTATGTTACCATATCGTGAAATGTATACGTATAATGTATAATTTAATTTAATTGATCTAATTCTGTAAAATAATACAAAAACAGTCTTTAGTTTTCCACAGTTCTGTATTGTCTTAAACAGAATCAAACACACAAAGAGCACAAGTACAGAGACACACAGTTTGGAGCTGGACAGTGTGAAGATTTATTCCAGTGAAGACGCTCTGGTCTCTGCCTGTTGACACACGACTAACACGATTACATTATGATGATCTGCTCTGTTGTACATGTTTAAATACATTCAAAGTACCTATAATGGACCAGAACAGAATTACAAGAACATTAGAACTGTATCTGCAGAAACAAAACTCACCATGTGCTGCTTTTCTTCTTCTAAACGCAGTAACAGGGAGGGCATCTGGTATAAAGTTATCCTAGAGCCACATCACCCTGTAGAAACACGATGACTGTTTCAATAGGAAGTTCATTTTGAAAAATTTGTTTAAAATAATTTTAGTTGAGTTACTTACTTTGTTCATCTGTGGTCTGTGTTTTATTGGTTCTCAATCATCTTCCTTTTTCCTGAAGCATCAGCTATAACATTCATGAACTTCCCCACAGCTCCAGCCGAGCTCTGGACGTCACTCTGTGTTTGTAGACGACTCTGGAAGCAACACATTTAAATCTGAGTACAACTGTCACACTCCTGTAGATGGACAGTCAAAGACAATTTGTTTCTTGGAAACAGTCCTTACATTAACTCTAATTTCAAATAAAACACCACAAACATGTTTTAACGATGACGACATTCTAGGCCAGAGAAGCACATAAAATCTTTGAAAAGTCTCACCTCCAGATCAGCTCTCATAATCCTCCTGCTCCACACTGTGTGTCCTCTGCTCCTGTATCTCTCCTGTGTCCTGCGACATTTGAATTTTCCCTCCAAAAGTTTTGGGGAGGAGAATTCCAGAGGGAGGAGCCTCACCAGAGATAGTAATAATAAAGTCATGCTTCCTCAACCTGATTAAAACATGCAGATCTAACATCGGCCACAATCAAGTGACCTTTGTAAGATTTAAACATGCTGGAAGTCATGTTATTGTTGTCAAATTAGTTTTTGCAATTTGAGCAACCCCTCTCAGACCATTTTTTCAGTGTACTTTGAAATTGGTAATGTACTTAAATATTTTACACAATGCAATATAGACAGTTTTTAGACAAAAAGGCACAGCTTTTCCAGTCCAAAATTCATCTGTGTAAAGTGTGAATCCCATTGGCAAACTGCACAAACCAGTGATTCGCTGTGGTCACTGAGGGAAGGACTAAAGCTTCTGAACTGCTCTGTCAAATGAATGAAAGAGCGCAGAAAAGTACATGACGAGAGTTTAACATTTTGATTGTAAAACTTGCATTTGGGACATGATTGATCAGTTTTGAATGGAAAACAGCATTTTGCTGTGATTAAATTTTGTTGAAGAAAACAAAAATTCTGTTTAGGACTTAGTGCAGTTTGTTTTGCAAATGCCAGTTTTCAATAGATAAATGTGCCAAAACAACTGAAAAAATAAATAAATAAATAAAATAAGAAAAATATTGTAAAATGAATGCTTTACACACCTTAGAATTAGTGATTTCTTTTGTCATACAGGAGGGTTTGTTTAAATGTTTTACATGTTTTGGCTACTTCCTGTAGTCTTCCTCAAAATGTCATGTGATGGTGCAGTGACGTGTTTTGTAGGCTGCTTTACTTGGTTTTGCCAGGCTATAGGTTTACGTCCCCTACTGTCTGATGCCTTCTCCAGGACTGCATATGTCTGATAAGGTGTACGCTCCCTCATCACAATTTATGACTTAGACTTAGACACTTAGACAAACTTTATTGATCCACTAGGGAAATTATTTGGACACAGTAGCTCACACATCACAACATAATATAATAACTGAGGAAAAAAAAAACATAAATGTAATAATCAATTCTAAATAAGTACCAAAAAAGACAGAAAGAGACAGGTGTCAAATAACACATAATTATATAAATGTATATGTACAAGTCAATAAAATAGAAAGATAAGTAATAAAATATAAAATCCCAGCTTAATACAAGAGGTCATAGGAAGGCAGTGCAATAATGATATGATGATTGACAGGACATAGGGTTAGCCGTTACATCAGGGTGGTTCCTTGTTGTGCTTGTAAAGCACTTTGAACCTGGAAGCTGGAAAAGCGCTAAATAAAAATGTAACCATTTACCATTTATGGTACATAAGTGTAGTATTTACTACACATATAATATTTACTTAATTACTCACAGCAATGCAATTAATTATGACAATATTTTATATATTTTACTTAATTTATTTACATAAATATGACTTCTAACTTAAAAAAAAAAAAAAAAAAGAGTAACAATTACTCAGTAAATTCATGACTTACTTTAAAAGTGCTAGTGCAAATTGTGACGTGGTTGTGTGATTTTTCTAGTAAATCTTACAAGTTCCTTTTTTCAGTGTGATGTTCTTTTGTGTATTTGCTGCCAAATTTCTGGAAGTGTAGCAGGACGCTATGTTTAAAAGTTCTATTTGACCTGTGGGTGGTGCTAGAGGATTTCATATACATATACATAAGTGTTCTCTGCGCAGATATTATCTGATTATCTGCAAGTTAAACAATCGTTTTTTAACATCACTGGTTTTATACACCGGGAGACCTCTGTGAGAACTGTGAGGAAGCGCCGTCTGACCCCTGAAGTGGCTGCAAATTTTATCGAAGTTTTAAATAAAAATCCCCCAGTGGTTTTACCTGCCCCTTGCGATTTTATCACTGACCATTTTAACAGTAGACTACGGTCAGCTCTGGATCTGGTTGCTCCACTCAAAACTAAAAACATCAAAACTAAGCTAAAACCCCCATGGAGAAATGAAGAGCTGAAAAAATCCAAGAGAGTGCAGGAGGGCAGAACGTAGATGGAGAAAAAACAAAACTACAATAAACTATCAATTATTTAGTGATCAACAACGGACTTACAACAACGCAATAAGAAACACAAGAAACCATTACTTTTCTACATTAATAACCAATAACAAAAATAATCCAAAAGTTCTTTTTTCAACCATCGACAACATTTTAAACCCTGATTTTAGCACGTTTTACTTAACGCCCACTGACTCTCTCTGTGAGCAGTTTGCAGACCACTTCATGGGTAAGATAAACACTATCAGATGTGATATTTTATCTTGTCAAAGCTCTGTTTTTAGTACATCTGGGTGTTTGTCTAGACCAGAGGAAACACTGGACAGTTTTGTCCTGGTTAATGCTGAGATGCTTGACAAAGTTTTCTCCTCAGTGAGGCCCACCACATGTCTTTTAGATCCGATTCCTACCCCATTTTTAAGTCATTTTATGGATCTTTTAGGGATGAGCTTTTAACCATGATGAATTGCTCTCTTCAGACGGGGGTCTTTCCCTCTGCCTTCAAAACTGCAGTGGTGAGGACCCTGCTGAAGAAGAGCAATTTAGATTTTAATGATTTTAACAACTACCGACCAGTGTCTAACCTACCATTTTTAAGCAAAATTTTAAAATAACTTGTTTTTATTCAACTAAATTATTTTTTAGATGATCATAACATTTTGGAAAAATTTCAGTCTGGTTTTAGGGTGAACCACAGCACCGAGACCGCCTTGGCAAAGATTTTAAATGATTTTAGAATAAATTGTGATTCACAAAAGGTGACCGTGTTGGTTCTACTGGATCTGAGCACTGCCTTTGATACAGTAGACCACACTATTCTTTTAACTCGCCTAAAAGACCTCGGCCTCTCCGGTGCTGTTCACAGATGGTTCACATCCTACCTCACAGACAGAACATTTATGGTGAGTGTAGACACATGCTCCTCCAGGGTCCATAAAATCACATGTGGTGTGCCCCAGGGCTCCATTTTTGGCCCTGTGCTTTTTAATTTGTACATGCTCCCTCTTGGTGGTGTCATCAGGAGACATGGAATCAACTTCCACAGCTACGCAGATGATACGCAGCTTTACATCTCCATGTCTCCTGATGACACCAGACCAATGGATGCTCTTTTTAACTGCATTCTAGATATCAAATCCTGGATGGCAGAAAACTTTCTCCAGCTTAACCAGGACAAAACTGAGGTTTTAGTCATTGGTCCTGAGGCCCAGAGAGAGAAACTTTTACCCAAACTACAAACACAGTCTTTTAACCCTTCTCCACAAGTGAAAAACCTGGGCGTCATTATTGACTCTGAGCTGACTTTTATTCCACACATTAAGAACATTACAAAAATTGGTTTCTATCACTTAAAAAACATAGCCAGAGTCCGCCCCATTCTCTCTCTGGCCAACACCGAGACGCTGATGCATGCTTTTATCACCAGTCGAATAGACTACTGTAATGCCCTGCTCTCTGGTCTTCCCAAAAAGAGTATTTCAGGTTTACAATTACTACAAAATTCAGCAGCGCGTGTCCTGACGAGGACCAGAGGGCGGGACCACATTACACCGGTTTTAAAATCACTGCATTGGCTCCCTGTGAGTTTCAGGATCGATTTTAAAGTTCTTTTACTGGTTTTTAAATGTCTTAATGGTCTTGGGCCTTCTTATCTTTCAGAACTCCTTTTACCTTACGAACCCTCGCGGACCCTGCGCTCCTCCGGCAGCAGGCTCCTTGTCATTCCCAAAGTCAGGACACACACACTCACGGAGAGGCGTCTTTTCAGTACTGTGGCCCTCGTCTATGGAACTGCCTGCCGGAGGAGCTCAGGGCTGCAGAGAACGTTCATGTTTTTAAGAGCAGGCTCAAGACCCACCTTTTTAGCTTAGCTTTTGAATGAAATATCATATTTTTTACTTGTTTCTACTATACACATTTTAATTTATATTTATTTATTTTAGACTTATTTTTAGGATATGCAGTGTTTCCTCTGTAGGAGCCTCTGCATCAGGAGCAGAGGTCGGCTGTAGCTGTCGGGTCTGTCCCGTGGGCTCCTGGTGGAGAGTTGGAGCTTGGGCTTCATCTCTCCCCTGGCTCCTGTGGTGGTTCCTGGTGGTGGTGGACGTCTCTCTGCTCCTGATGTAGACGGCTCCTCTGATGATGCTTTCTCAACTGGTTCGCCTGTATTCAGCCTCACATTTTACTATGTGTCATTTTATGTATTTTAGCAGGTTAATGTGTGTGTGTGTGTGGGGGGGGGGGGGGGGGGGGGGTTGGGTGTTTGGGTGTCTGTGATGTTTGGTTGTGTCGAGTTGGGCAGCTGTGGGGGTTGGGTTAGTGGGTGGGTGGGTGGAAATGTGGGATTGTTTTTAATCTGTGTAAAGCACTTTGTGTTACATTTTTGTATGAAAAGTGCTTTATAAATAAAGTTTGATTGATTGATTGAATCTTGCTAGGTGAGAAGCACGCATAAAATGTAGGGTAAGGTAAGGAAAATAACCCCAAAATAAGTCTCCATCATTGAGCTATTAGTAAGAAAAATGATTTATTATCAGATCACACATATGGGAAGGTTGAAGGCCAGACATAAGAATGGCCTGAAGACCTTTTAAATAGGTGCTTATTGTAATAAATTGTAGGCTATTGTTTGATATAAAGTACATTTTGAGCATGTTACTTCCTCAGTAATCTTAACAGCACTTAGACCTTGAGTGTCACAGTGCATTTTTTCATATCTGTCCATGCCTCCATGTGAATTGTGTAATTTTACTTCTAAGTGCACACAGCAAAAGAGTTCATGTTATTTGTTTACATACATATGTAAGTACTGTATATTATCATTATAACTCTGTCAAGGTAAACTTTTCCTCAGGGTAGTACATAACTGTATGTTTGTGGGGACAAAGCTGATCATACATTAAAGGAGCACTATGTTTAGGTTTATGTTTCTCCATTTTCTGGAATAACATTTAAAAGTTACATAGCACACCTTTAAGAATAAATTATTCGAATCACTTGTGATTTGGCGAGAGGCCTGCCGTGTGTAGTTCACAATTAGTGAAGATTGTACTAAAGACAAGTATTCCATTAGTGCTGCAACTCACTAAACTCACAACTGCTACCAACCACTACTCCCACTATCACTACTACTACTACTACTACTACTACTACTACTACTACTAGTAGTACACACTGACACACTGAGCAATTTTGTTACATCATACATACATGACAACTATTAACTAACAGAAAAGTAAAACAGAATTAAATACTAAACTAATATTAAGAAAAGCAACTTACTAAAGGGAAAAATTATGATAATGGTTACCATTAAGTAAGTCCAAAAGTGCACTAAATGTAACTTTTCCGTTATTGTTTTGCTTAAAATATTCCACACAATGGAGTGAATTTAGTCTTCCTCCAAGCCGACTCACACTAAGAATGCTGACTTTTGTACATATAAAAGTTGAGTCCATTCCATGAAATAAAATCTCTACTGACAAGGTTACATAAGCCATGCACTTAAGACATTAATCTGTTCCTACTAATACCAACCTAAATGGCCAAAAGTGGAGCGAAGACAGTAGTTGGTCCTTACTAGTTAATATACTACTATTCTAACCTCTGTACACTTTAATTGCACAGGATTTGACTGCCACCTACTGGTCATTTGAAAAATACAATTCTTGACTTTTATCTTTGTGTTTCTTATCAGTTTATTGACTTGGGTGTCCATACATTGCTCCGATTCAGTTTATTGGCACTAATTAGGTGCGTGTGTCCAAAACCTCTAGCTAAACCAGGACGTTCACACTGCAGAATAGATTACCTTGTGTCTGTGTGAATGTAATATGACACATTTGGGGTTGGGCTTGCGTGACATACACCTCTCACTGTTTTCAGACGAGCGTTTCAGGTTCGGGTGGAGCTTGGCTTATCAGTTAGTCACGGACTTTTCCTCTGCGTAAATACGCACGGAGGGCTGTGAGCGGCAGACTACTTTCCAAACACTTATCCTCTGCTTGTTCTTGTTTCCTCGTCCTTTCAACTCCACATCAAGATCACCGAGACTCGAACATGTTTCGCTGTGGTATCGCCTATCCCAGATGCAGGTGGATCGTGCCCCTGCTGTTGGTCTTCGCCATTATTTTTGACATAATCGCCATTGCCGCTACGTCGGGATGGGTCGAGGACGAGGACGCGAAGTCTCACTACGCCAGTATGTGGGAACACTGCCGTGGAAGAAACAACGAGTGGAGCTGCAAGACGCTCATGGAGTACTGTAAGTTAGGCTACAGAATAGACTACAGCAGCCACTTATTACGTGATATACGGCCATTATTATTGACTTCATATGTCTGGTGTAAGGGCAGGAGTCACTGGATGTCTCTGAAGGGCGTAATATTTAACATACTTATGTGAAAGACGCGACCTCCAGCAGATCCCAAAAAGTACTAGTTACTGGGAGGTGGAGGCCTACTCACTGAACTTTGGCCTAACAATCACCATGTTGATCTCTCTTTATATTTTAGTTAGATATATTCCATTATATAGTTTTAGCTGGAAATTCCTACCATTAATTTTTAGGATCACAAAAGTAGGAGACCTTTCTGAAATAGCCTACGTGCCTTGGAAGTTCTCAAGTTGTATTTCATACCCCAGCAGACCCAAACAATTGCATTATTGTTGGCTTATCTCGGGTAGAGTAGTCTTGTATTCTGTCTAGTGAACACACATTTATGTGAATAATCTTTAGATTTCCAAAGCTGCAACACTCTTTAAAAGAATACTCACAAGTCGACCACAAACATTTGCATAATGGCCTATGATGGAAGAGACCATGTATTTTTGGCTCTTCACCAACTAAACATTTGGAGGCTGCTTCCTGTGCAACTGAGCAAATTCTTTTCCCATAAACGGCAATGGCAAGAATGAACATGTTTTTATTCAAGGCCATAGTGTGTGTAATTAGCTGAAAGATTAAACTAGACTCTAGAAGACTTATAACAAAAAATATTTAAAAAATAAATCAAATCACAGTTAACTGCCCCGTTTGAAATGTTTAAAATGCCTGAACCATTGTTTGAAAAAAGGGAGATGGTAATTTCAGTAGAATCATGTGCAAAGATAATCAAGATCTATGTGCATGATTCATTGCTACATTACTACGAATTTCTCTAGAAAACTGAGCAGTTGTTTTACAGTGGCATGTGTTTTGTTTGCCACAGAGAGACTGTAAACCAAGAACCAGTTGAACTAGTCAGGTGTGTATTAGGTTTGCTGGAGGCATGAGCAGGTGGAGAAACATGCACACACCTTAATGCAAGAAAATGTGAATTATTCATCTTGGGGACTGATCCAGTAACACACAGGGGTCTACCTTTGTCTTTGGTACTGTATCATCAAGGAAAGTGGGTTTATGTAGATTAGAATGCATATTTAGTTTAAGAATGCACATTCTAGCAGAGAAGTTACTATGTTCATCTTATTGGGCTTTAGTGTATGATCTAATTTAATGATTCTAAAACTGTTCCGGGAAGGCCTAACATTGTTTTATTTTGCATCTATACTATCTAGTTCTGATACTAGTTTTAGTGTCGTAGTAGTATTGTAGTATTAGTACATCATTTTTAATACTTTATATAACCCTCTTGTTTTCAGTATTGCAACAAGGTCCTGATTTGACAGCAATAGTAAAATAAATAGCAATACAAAGCAATATGATTAGGTAATATATTATTAATCAATGCATAATAATGTTGTGCCATTTCTTTAGCTTGGGCCCAGGCTGTAGCTGCTCTCATGGTGATTGGACTCATCATCCTCATCATAGCCTTCATCATCTCCTGCATTGCTCTGTGCAAAACTGTCAACACCAGCCTCCTGTACCTCATTGGAGTTCTGCTTATCATTGTTGGTATGTTTGGATGAACTTGCATGGAACATGAGGAACATCTTCTGCAAATTATTCAAGAAATTACAGTTGGTTGAACAACTCATAAGGTGTGGTAGTCTGAGAGTGGGGTTAAAGAGGTGAAGTCAGACCATTGTACTGTGGGTGCAAAAGGGGGGACAGTGTTTTTTGTGTGACATCACTATGGCAACTGCTGGGCAAGGGCAGATATGTGGCTGGATCAGCCACACACAGTTTCACTCACTCAATTAGACACATTCTGTTGACTACGATACCTGATATGTTATTTCTACAGTTCCAATTATTGTTGACATGAAAAACAGACTGAATTGGCCACTGGTGACTGATTCTTCAGAAATTTGTGTATTAACCATATTAAAATAAACATTATGCTTGCATACACAAGTCATTACATATTTTACTGCCCTACCTTTCATGAGAACGTGAATCATGTAATTGTCATTGGGCTAGCGACAAAATGCAAATTTCAACCACGCCTTTCTCAAGAAACACTGTTAAGTGTTAAGTCACTAACATCTGCACCCTGTGGGTGCAACTCTGACTCACCCAGATGTCAGCATGTCAATTTTTGAGCTCTTTGACCATTAATGGCCTTTGGCCTTAATGGTATTTTATTTGGCACACATAAGAAGGATGTTCTAAGCTATATGTCTGTAATTTACCGTACATACCCAGTCTAACTCCTGATTGTTTGTCCTACAGTGATTCTGCAGGTCATTGCTCTCATCATATACCCAGTTAGGTTCCAGGACCTGATCTTCGAAGGCCATTATTACTTCAACTGGGCCTATGGTTTCGGTTGGGGGGCCACTCTACTGTCCCTTGGCTGTGCCATCCTCTTCTGCTGCCTGCCTCGTTATGAAGATGAGCTGACCGGTCTGGCCAAGACCAAATACATCTACTCCTCTGAGTAAATGGCTCCAACATACTCCCTCTAAAACTTTATTCTGATGAGCTGGATGTTGTTGATCATTTGACATTTTGACACTGGACCATGTCACCAAAGATTGTGAAGTGTTTGGCTCTGCACTCACAGTGGAAATTCTGCATCAGAGAAGCAAAAAGGATGTAGACTGTGACAAAATGTCTTATCTCTTTTGTACAAATCTCTATATTTGGTTAAAACACTATTTTCTAAACAAACTAAAATATTCCATTTACTCTCATACATTCACAAGTGCACTTAAGCAAATGAATGTAATATGTTCTGTATCTCAGAAAGAATCCGAACTAAATAGAACTTTGCACAGGTTGCAAATAACCTAAATATGTTATAAAAGTAATAATTTGTAATTGTTGCTGTTGTCAAGTTGAGAAACAAAGCAATGGAGCACAGAATGATACTGGACTGTATATTTAGCTAAGAGATTTTCTTGTACTGTCTGAAAACAAGGGTTTAATTATTACTAAGGTTATGGTAATATGATGAGGATATAATTTCATGAATATTGTGACTTTATATTGCATTGTTAATGCCATATGTCTAAAGGGAGCAATATAAAATGTAACTCTAACACTTTTCTCAAACTTTTTTTAACACTAACTACATGTTTGGATGCTTGGGATTTATTTTTTAATACTTTGTCATGTTTTATAATGCAATAATAATGCTAATAAAAAATGTATGTATTCTTTAGCCTTGTGCTTGTTGACTCCCTAATATTTTGACACTGAATCAGCATTCATTCAATCTGAAACTATATACCGCTATACAGACTGCAGACTAGTTTGGTACCGACCATAATTACATTTATGTTCAGTCAGTACGTGAGTGCTTACTTCCTGGAGTTAAACTGTGTTGACATTTTCATTTTGCCCTAAACTGGTCAGTACATTTTCAATTTTTGATCTGAGTTCATCTTCTGTCAGTCATGTCTAATAAACAGAAATACTGTTCCAGCCTAAATTTGTGCACATTTAAAGGAAAATAAAGTTTAAAAAGTAAAAAAAAAAGTAGTAATTTTTAAGTAGAATTTAATGTTTATTCTACCTGCCCTAAATAAATCTCTGTTTGCCTCTGTCACTTATAGAAAACAACTCTGGCTATGCCTGTCAACTTTGGTTAAAAGTAGACTTGTCCTGAGTGAGAAATATACCGTTGTACAGTCTACATAAAGAGATTATGAGTCATGATTTATAAGCTGTAGCACACCCGAAGACACACCCAGAGACAGAGTACAGAGCATGTCCTGACAGCGCCCGGGTTAAAGAAGGAGCACAAAGAGAGAGACACGATCCAGTGGTGAGAAAAGATAATATGTGAATATGTGAAGAAGTGTGAGACAACGATTTAGTATGATTCACTTTTTCTAAGAACTCGTTTTCCATTGGCCTGTAGAAGCAGTTCCTTAGAAACTTTGTTGAATTATAGCGAATAATAGCAATAATCTAAAACTAACTAACTAACTAATTAAATAAATACATACATGCAAACATTCAAACATACAAACATACATGCATACATTGTTTAAGGCTACTGTACTGCGCTAATAGTGCCACGAGAGGGCAGTGCCAATCTGTAAATCTTTTGGTTAATTTTCGGTATTACTATTAGTTAAACATTAATAACATTTTATAAGCAGTTTTTCAGATTCTATTTTATAGCACACGCGTTATGCAGCGACATAAATTCAAAGTGCTCTGGATAGGTTTTGATTCAGTTTCCTAGTATTGTTGTGTATAATTATAACGCGCCATGCACTGTACACGACAAGACAGTCAGGGGTGTTTTTATTACTTCTGTAATATATATTTTTTGTCAGTATTTTAAATTAAATTTCCCGTGCCTTTGAACATACACTATTTGTGTGCATGGTACATGATGATACATACATGATACATGGTACACTAACACCACCAGCAGAGTGAACCACAGTGATATGTGAAACAAACAAACAAATAAATAAATAAATAAATAAACAAACAAATAAACAAACAAACAAATAAATAAATAGAGGTTAAAATGTGTTGCTGACGCTGCATGGTATGACAGAGCGGTGAGATCATTCTGTATGAATTGAATTACTCACGGAGTAGGTTTTTGTTTCCTTCTGTCGAAGCCTTTTGTTTATGTTGGAAAACAGGCAAGAAGAAAAAAAAATATATATTATTAAAAATAAATTTATTGTTTTATTGTAGATAGGATAGACAAAAGCCCATCCTGCAATTTGTGATTATTATTTAGGCCTATTTATTTATTTTTGCATCTCACATAGCCTATACAACATATTTATTCCAAATCATAGGTAGACTTGTCATTAATTTTCTATTTGAGTGGTAAAGAACACAAATGGCAGATTTTTGTTTAGCGCCAGTGGGAATTAATATTTAGAAATTGGGCGGACTCGCACCTTTTGTAGATTTGTTTTCTCATTTTCCTGACTCATGTTGCTGGGCTGATCTCATAGTAGTTCACGCTTTCTCTCTGAGACTGTCTCATGAAATGGGCAATGACGCGGCCTGTCTGTGTCCCTCAGTGACGCTCCTTTGTGCACAGTAGGTGGGATCATTGGTGGGATCATTGGTGGGATGTGCTGTTCAGTATCGAGTCAGACACACAGAGCGCCCCCTGGCGGCATATGACTGCGAGTCAGAAGAGAAAATGGGTGGACGGAAAGTCCCTGTGTGGAAATCCCCTTGACTGGGCTTTTTCCTTTTTTGCAACAAGCGGACGTACATACTCTTTTGAAAGGCTTCGCAAACTGCGAGGTCTCTGAATTAGCTGCGATAGTGAAGCAAACAGAGGCTTGGATGGCGCCGAGGACCGCAGCGGTGAGGCTGAGTGAAGTGGCTGAGAGAGGACTAGCCTGAGCATCCGGGAAGGCTTTGTTATTAGCCCGACAAATATTACACAGGTAAGACAGCCGTGCTGTGTGAGCTGCCTCTCCATGTGACTGCATTTCTGATCCCGGGGCTGACACACGGGCCACAACACAGCTGGGCCTCGGCTTCTAATCTGTTCGTGTTTCTGGGGACATGGAGGAAGCTTGAAGCCTGCTCACGACAGTGGCTTTGACAGCCATTGTTTACAAAGACGTCACTCGCAAAAGGATAAGGCGCTTTTAATCCACCAAAAAGGCCATCGGCTCCACTACACTAATTCCGAAACCGTGCAGTGGTGCACTCTTTAAACGTATATTGTTACAAATGTAGTTGTCATTGGAA
The DNA here is from genome assembly GCF_026225935.1 of Boleophthalmus pectinirostris. Classification (NCBI taxonomy): domain Eukaryota; kingdom Metazoa; phylum Chordata; class Actinopteri; order Gobiiformes; family Gobiidae; genus Boleophthalmus; species Boleophthalmus pectinirostris. Next base: position 24,028,945 of record NW_026571404.1, read on the forward strand.
TTACGTAAGCCTTTAACGTCAGCAAAGTCTTGTGTTATTGTGTTTTTTGTGTGTAGCCAGCCAGGCTAAACCGCAGCCTCCACCAGTGCGCCACGGTCTGTCTGCCCAAGCAGCATCAACGTTCCTCTTGGGCATGACTGATCTCTGCCAACACGCTCAGTGTTATCCAGGTGTCTGTGGTGTGCAGTATGATGCCGCTCAGTAGCTCCTTTAGCATGGCCTAGCGCGGCTGTGTGCACCTGCTGCTGCTGCTGGAGTTATGGCCGTGCTTGGAACTTATAGCGCTGTTACAACAGTGTGCTCTAACTGGCAGCTGCCTGCCCCCGCCAAGTTACAAAGTCTACACAACTCTAGGCTTGTGTGTGCCGACCATCTCTACTACACTCTGTACAAATGTGCTGACACTATGCACGCTGTTTATGTCCTATTTATTACAATGTTAGTGCCTAATGGTTCTAGAACTCAGAAAAGAAAATCATTGTTAAAATAATCAACAAGAGGAGATTGTGTGTTGACATTGTGTACATCATAAAAGAACAAAGATTTGGGTGGTCATAAGAGGACCTACTGTAGAGCACAGTGAGTGACTTGTCTTTGTAGAGCGAATTTAAAGACCAAAAATCAGTGTTGATCATCTGAAATGAAACTGACGGCTACATTCCAGTCAGTTCATTAAAATCTCAGATGATTGTGTGTCTCAGATGATTGTGTGTCGGGTGCTTTCCAGAGCAAAGTGTAAATTAAAGTGAGTTACAGACTTAATCATTAAGGACAGGGGAAACTCCACAAAAAATTTCCCATTGGCCCCTTCTGTCACTTTCTACTATAAAAATAACAAATCCTCTCCTCTTCTTCCCATACAGTTTCCACATTGTTCTGTGTTGGGCCTCCTCCTCTTCCTCCCCTTCTTCCACCCACCTGGCCCCTCTTCACCCACCATGTCGCAAGGTCAGAACTTCCTCCCCAAATTTCTCTTTGTGTCCAATCTGCTGAAGGCCGTCAAGATTCGCCAGCGTGTCCCCAACGACGTGATCAAGCCTACAGCGAGTGGTGGTCTTATGCATCACCTGAGAGGCATGCACCGGTACACTCTAGAGATGATCGCCATGAACCACTTCCCCCAGGCCTTTAGGGAGGTGGTCCAAGCCGCCATCTTGGACAGGGCCATGCAGGCGTCGTTGGAGCAGGAGAAAAAGCTCAACTGGTGCCGTGAGGTTAAGAAGATGGTGCCACTCCGTACCAATGGTGAGAAAATGTCAACTAGTGCATTGGGTTAAGATAATCTATTGTGCAACATTAATAATCACCAAATTTGGTCACTTCGTGGTTCAGTTCACATTGTCTTGTTAGAGTTATTGGTCTTTAGTATTATTCAAAGACATAATCAGCCATTTATGTTTTATTACTATTACTCTGTAAAAGTAACAGAAAATAATGAGAAGCAACCTCAGAGACATCTGAAGTCACCAAATACAGGAAGTTGTATTAGAGTCACAAGCTCTACATATTTCTTATTTCACAATTTTTCAACATTGTGAATTGTACATTGTATTGTCTAAATGCATGTTCATTCAGAATATTTATTTTTATTTTTATTGCTCACCAACAGAGAGTTTTGCTAAACAACCTCAAAAGCGATAGCGTCTGTATCTCTTTACTGCTTATCGCTTTGGCTGCATCAGTTAGAATTTTCTCAGACGAGCGAAAGAGCACATTTTCATGAGTCAGCCCAATCAGCATGGCTTGTGAGATGTATAAATTACTCACACATGGCATTACTGTAAGTGACAATAATTTGGGGACCCGGGTTCCGCTCTCAGATCTTCCAAACAAACCACCCAGTTTTTACTCAGCCACCTTTGTATTGCTAAGTCATGTTTTCTGATGCGTGAACTCAGGAACAAGACAGACAAACAATTAGAGTTGATTTTAGGTTTGTTCTGGGAAATTCTCAGTCGTCACTTTAGGGCTTTCATTGACAGTTTATGTTTCCACAACCTTCGATCTGCTGCTTAACGGGGCATGCCCCTCTGTTTCTGTGTAGGTGAGTGCGTGGAGGTTAGGTCACTTTATAACATTTGAAATGGGTTTGAAGTTCTGCTTGAATTCTTTGGCTTACTTTTCCTGTGGAATTATTATACACTTCTAATGTAAAAGACTAAATTAACCCTGTTTAAAGTAATTTGTTTATTGGACCATGAGATAATAAATATACTGGTGTACATTCAGGGTCATTTTTTCAGAAGCTGTTCAATAAGCAATGGTGTAAAATAGAAAAAGGAAGCAGAAGTAATCAAGGACAGAACTTCATTTTCAATGAGGCATTGTAATTTGTGCTGTGAATTATAGTACTAGCATTTTTTTAAATAGAAAGGAAAAAAGAAAAATAATGGAATAGAAACCTGCTGGAAATGGTTATGACCACATTTACTGTAACTTAATAATCCTAGTTCCTCTTTAGAAGACCCCTAACTGACTAACAGGTCTGCTTTGTACTGCCAGTAACCAACTTTGAATTTCCTGACATGTGACTGTGATGTTAAAAAACAGCATCAACATCATCTCCAAAAGGACTGCGACTTTGGGCAGAGGACAACACACAAGCACACATGTTGAGTTTACATCCTTATTGGGGACAATATATTGACTCATTCATTTCCTGGAGACTGATGTTAACCATATCCATGTATGCTACTTGCCTGACCTTAACCTAATCATAAGCTCTTCCAGCTCACATACTGGACTTTAAATCATGTTGTTTATCTAATAATATTGCATTTACATCATGGGGACCTAACTTTTGTCCCCATAAGACACACACGCACACGCACACACACACACATACACGCACAGGGCTGACTGATGGCTGCTGAGTCACTGGAACAGACACACACATCAACACAGACTGATACAGACCAGAGAGGACTCAAATTGTGCACATTTGGGACATCGCTCTGTCTTCTTCCAAAAACACCCTGGTATATCACAGCTATCAGAAACTCTGAACCCCACATGACCTCTGAAATCAACAAACTAATAAAACACGTACAAAATTAAACACTCTTCTTTTCTGCCTGAGTAGTAGCACTTTATTGAAATTCAGTGCATCCTCTGTTTTAAATGTCTAGGATACATCCATGGGTTTTTCCCAAACTGCATCCCATGTGCGTCATGTGTCCCCAACAGACTAGATGTATTAGACAACAATGACCCACTGACTGTACAAAGCCACCAACAAACAGCTGATCACTCTACACAAAGATTCCCTGCTTTTTTCACAAACTAGAGAATACACAAGTCATGCACTAGCAGTATCACATGTTACAGACCGGACACCTGCCTATGGGGGCTGGTCATTATAGGTCAAAAGCAGCCCAGTAATGCAGAAATGTGGATTATGTATCTCACCTGTAAACTTAACTGGAGAAAAATGACTGCTTCCTACACTGGCAATGTTATCTGGAAGCTCGCCACAGAGGAAGTATCTATATTTAGACTATTGAGACTGTCTTTCATCTGTAGTTTTCAGCAGAGTCAAAAATAAGTGTATTGTTCTGCTGTGATTGTGTAGTTGTGTGCTCTGTGCTTTTGAGGATGCCTTTTCTCACTTGAGAGCTGCTCATTTTGATGTTGTTGTTGACGTGATGCAAGAGTGTTGAAATGCAACTACATCTAGGTAGTGTGAAATGGAGCAGATTTTGTGTATCCACCCTTGCACTAGGATGTACCATGACACCAGTGAAAACAAGCAAATCACTTAATACAGCGGTCCCCTACAGGCAACACCATTGTTAGGACTGGCTATCACATGACAAAATGACTAATTTAATGGAGTCAGTCTGTTCCCAGCTAAGTTGTAGCTTGAGCTTTTGTAACTGTGAATGGAATTGCAACCTCGGAAACAAGTAGGAGAAGTGAAGGAATCCTTAATCTGTAGTAAATGTTCTGCTCTTCAGTTTAACATTAATGAACTAGAAGTGTCTGTTCATAACATAACTGCATCTTCTAAATCTGCTTCTCCTTTTGTCCTGTGTCATCATCAAAAACAACCCACATGTCTGTCTCATTTTGTCATCAGCAATTTATGTATTACTCTTTTCAAACAGATCAGAGTACAAATTTTTACTTAAAATGTTGTCAAATAAAAGCTAAGGGATGTTTAATAAAAAGTTGCATGCATGGGGAGATGCCAAGGGAGTCATTTGGTGAAATTAGTCACAATTTAGCATGCATCAATCGCCGTCAACCACTGGTAACATTTGTTCAAAAATAACATTCCACCCGGTCCAAGCCCTGCCCCTGTGGAAAGTCCAGGAGCAGTTGAGTAGCATTGATGAGCAGGATCAGAGAAGAGGAACAGTCACACACAAAAGGCAGAAGTAAGTGCAGGGAAATTCCTGTGTTTAGAGCAGCAGCTACAACAGGGTATTTCAGACTATGTTCATAAACATGGCTCCTGTTTCACAATAACAAAAAGGCCAATCTTTGCAACAGCTGACACAATTCAATGTACCTACATATATTGTGCAATTCATAGTTGCACAGAAATGTCTCTTTTGTTTTATTGCCCAAAAGTAATAGTAATAGCTCTTTATCTGCACCAGAATTATGTTAGCTATGCTCCTCTTAGCTAGACATAAGAAGTGGCAGCAGCCTGGAAATCCCCATGCATGGCTATCTGTTATGTGCAGTATACACACATATGTATTAGCGGTATGAGTTAAGTATCTTGTTAATTAAAATGTTACTGTTTTCTCTATCCACAGGGGATGGGAACTGCTTACTTCATGCTGCCTCTCAATACATGCTGGGTGTTCAGGACACAGACCTCGTGCTCCGAAAAGCCCTCCATAGTGTCTTGAAAGAGACTGACACTGGCATTTTCAAAGCTCGCTTTCAGGCAGAGCTCCTTCAGTCCCAGGAGTTTACCCAGACTGGGCTAAGATACACCACCATGGTACGAAGGACTGTAACACTCCTTTACACCATCCTCTAAAATGACCTCTGATTTAATGTAATTATTTATGCAGAATTTGTCATTGTTAACATTATTTCTGCATTTGTTTCAGAACTGGGAGGAAGAATGGGAAAAGATTGTCAAGATGGCATCACCCGTTTCTACTAGCAACGGCCTTCAGTTTGACTCTCTGGAAGACATTCACATCTTCATCCTCTCTAACATCCTTCGCAGACCTATCATCGTCATTGCAGGTGTTTTTTCTTTCATCTGCATCAGTAGTCAGAGTCTTACCCTCATATATATATATAATATATATATATATATATATATATATATATATATATATATATATATTATATATATATATATATATATATATATATATATATATATATATATATACCCACATAACAATTTTAATTTACACCTGCAAGAATAATGAATTCACTCTCTTCCCTCACAATAATCCACAGGTTCCATTGTATTCCAGTATCTTCAGACTTGTCACCTTTGTGTTACAGACCAGGTGGTGAGGAGTATGAAGTCAGGTTCCTCTATCTCACCACTCAATGTGGGTGGAATATATCTTCCACTGCATTGGCCACCTGCTGAATGCTACAAGTATCCCATAGTACTCGGCTATGACTCTCAGCACTTTGCTCCCCTCATCACCATCAAAGACAGTGGTCCAGGTAGGAAAAAACATATATTGAAGTTGTAGCATTTTAAATGAGGTGGATGCTATGAACATTGTCTCAGTTTTTTGTGTATTATCTGGATAAAAATAATCAGGTTCTAGCATAGTACAGGATGAAAAATGAATGGAATTAAATGCAAAAGTGCAAAAATATCAAATTATACCCTAATAGTATTTCACAGAAAATATCTGTTCTTTTTATAAACTCTTTTAGCAGACTTTTTACAGTTTTCCTATGGTTGACAATACAGCATATCGTCAGATCAACAATTTTGATATTATCTTTTTGATGATATATTGCCTACATGTAGTCTTTGTGTAAAACTGTTTTGTGTTCTTAAATTGACAGAGATTAGAGCTGTGCCACTGATCAACCCAGGCAGAGGAGGATTTGAGGAACTCAAGGTTCACTTTCTGATGGAGAAGGAACAGCAACAGAAGGAAAGACTTCTCAAAGATTACCTGCTCCTAATAGAGATCCCTGTAATTGGCCTGGGATATGATGCTACTCGCATCATTAATGCAGCACGGTACTTAAACATGTTGTCTGCTTTAATACTGCTTTATAGCCATTCTTTTAAACACATTTATAAATCTTTGTCCCAGGCTGGATGAGGGCAACCTTCCTGAGGACATGAACTTGATGGAAGACTATCTGCAGCTGGTCAACCATGAGTACCAGCGTTGGCAAGAAGACAAAGAACAAGCCTGGGCTGCCCAGCCACAACGTCCACCACCTTTCTCTGTTTCTCAGCTGTCTCTCATTGAAATCCGGTGTGCCACTCCACGCTGCACCTTCTATGTCTCTGTGGACACGCAGCCCCATTGCCACGAGTGCTTTGAGAAACGGCAGGCTACAGGCGGAGGGGCCAGAATAGAGGGGGTGGTGCAAGCCAAGGGTGGAGGTATACAAGGTTCAGAAAATGAGGTGAGCTCCAGAGGAGCCAGAAGCAGCAGTCCACCGTCTTCCTCCTCTGGGAGAGGGGTGGTGCTGTCCAGCCCTCGCTCAGCCCCGCCCACAGCCCCCAGCCTCAGCCTGTACAGTGAAACCCACGCCATGAAATGTAAAACGCCAGGCTGCCTGTTCACCCTGAGTGTGGAGCATGACGGACTATGTGAGCGCTGCTTCAACTCCAGGCAGAACCATGCTCCCCCTGCAGTAGGAACAGCAGCTGCAGGACTTCCTTGCTCTAATGGGGGGCCTATAGCCCCACACTCGGCCCAGGGCCCTGGCTGGACTCAGTGGGGAGGTCGTGAGACCGAAGCGGAGCGCTGCAGCATGTGTAGACAGGAGGCATTCAGGATATTCAATGGCCTGTGCCCTCCTTGCATGCAGAGACAACAGGCTCCAGAGAGAGGGGAGCCACAGCAGAACAACTCAAGGACTGAGGCCTCCTCTTCAGCGTGGAGTCAAGCCAGGGATGCGGAGCGGCCATGCCTCACCCTTACTCCGGGACACACGTCAGCCTGGCAGACCCCTTTGGCCAGGCCATGTAAGAGATCAGGCTGCCAATTCTTTGGAACGCCTGAGAAGTTGGGCTTCTGCACTATTTGCTACGTAGACTATCAAACTAACCACCGTAAGTAAATTTCAATTTGTGTTCTTACTACAACAATTTAATAGATATTTAAATGAACTCAGTATCTTTTTGTTGTTGTGTCAAGATCTGACTCCGCCCCCTGCCCCTGTACAAAGCCGGCATGGTTTGGAGGCAGGTTTCCAGAATGCGTCTCGCTGTCGTGGCCCTGGCTGCGGGGCAGTTGGGAAGGCCATGCTTGAGGGCTACTGCGACAAGTGCTACGTCAAAGAGCAGAGCGCCCGGCTCAACCAAGCGGCGCATCGCACACCCCACTCTCCTCCTCTCGTCGTGGTAAGAACCAGCTTGTCATATACAATACTAGTTAATTTCAAATTATTATGAATTGCAACCAAAAAAAATCATATATAAAAAAATTATAAAAACAAAACATATCTAAAATATTTTCTTTGTGTTTCTGTTTTTTCTCAAAAGCGTGACCGTGCTACTAAGCCAAGATCCTCACAGCAATCTCAGACGCAGACGCAGACACAGTGCCGTAGGAGTGGCTGCAGTAACGTGTCCCCGGGGTGCACAGACCTCTGTCCGGAGTGTCACACACGCGGCCAGGGCCGAGAGGGGGGTAGACGGGCGCAGGCGCCCAAGGAAAAGTCCAAGCAGCGATGCCGGACACAGGGCTGTGACCACTACGCTAACCAAGAGAAACAGGGCTACTGCAACGAGTGTGACCACTTTAAACAGATTTATCGTGGCTGATCACATAAGCAACAATGATGACACATCGCTAGCACGCTAGAGCCGCACTTATGCCAGTCAATGCACCTCTGATACTAACTAACCAACTCACTAGCTAGTGACTTACTAGTAACCTTATGGCCTAAAATCCACCCCCCATGTAGAATGTGAAGAAAGCGTGTATGTACATGGGGAGGAGGTGAGTGTGTGTGTGTTAACATTAGACATGGCCTCCAGAATACCTCTTTGTGCAATTATCATCTGATGTGCCGTGTGCATGCACACGACGAGAGGTGTGGCTACATGTCAGCAACTGACTTTAGTGTACAATATGTATTTAGAGGTACGTAGTACATCGTGCCGGACAAAATGATTGTATGTTGACATAACAAGAAGCATCTGACATTGCTTTCTAGACCACAGCCAAGGATTTATACCCCAGTTTGATTGTTGTCTGTCCTAATACATCTGTGTATCTGTCTGCCTGTCTGTCTAGCATTGCTCTGGAGAGCGAGGGATGCAGCTTTGGATGCCCAGAAACAGACTAATGGAGAGAGGAAAGCAGGAGGGAACTGGGCTTGAACTTTCTTTTCAATGAAGGGCTTGAAAGAATTCAAATGACAATTGACATTGTTGGCTCAGCTACTCCATTTTAGTTTGAAAAGTTCCAAAATACTAATGCCAAAAATACTCTTGTAAAATTAACAAATACAATATTTTTCTTCCAATTGACAAGCAATGATAGTATTAGTTTATATTTTGACAAAAAATCTACTATTGTTATTTCATAGATTTTTGTGATAAAAATGTTTTTACTTGATAAGGAACAAAACATAAGACCACAAGTCTTTGAAATGTGCAAGACAGACAGGGCAGGCCCCTGCTAGTTTTGGTGCTACATGTACAGAACTCCAAGCCTCTTCATTGTAGCCAATATGCTGATGGACACAGTGGAGACAAGACTCATCTTTCTATTCCGCCTATACTTCCTCTTATTTCCCTTTTCCTCTAAAACTAATCTGTTGCCTTGGTCCTTGTTTTCTTGTTTACTGACCACTCGAGCACTTAGAAACACATTTATACATATTATGCACAAACAAGGCTCTCACTACTGGACACTGCAACCGCCACCCACTACACACGACACATTTATATAAACACAGCTCTTTGAGATTGTATGCGCCCCACCTTAGCCAGAGGTGATGTAAGCAAACTTAATCTCTTTGCTCCACCCACTGGATGTGCCAAGGCGACACTTTTGAAATTTCAGACAGCAATCCCATTGTCTGCTTTATCTGAATGTGTTTGTGCTGCTTTATTGCAGCACATTATTGGGGCTGATCCTCGATAAGTTTTGCCTTTAAGTAGTAATTCAACCTTCATGGACCAGAGGGGCCTGATCAGTGATCCTGGATCAGTGCCCCCGCTTATCAAATGCTTTGTGAATATGGATCTCGGTCCATACTCTTGGACCTTTAACACGTTGCCTCATCTCTAATATACATACATTCACATTGCACATGTGTGCAGCTAGGAGACAACTGACATTTCTTATTTTCTTCTGACATTTTAGCATTTTTATTGTAATGTGTTTCAAAAGACATGTGCCATCAGTCATAATTGTTGTTACCTCCTTAAAAACAAACAGCCTGGCCTATTCTACACTAACTAGAGAAGCTTAGGTTGACATCGCTAATATAACTACTGTCTCTACGTCCTTGGATGATTGCCAAAAAATAATAATACAAAACTCCAATGGACACTTTGATGAATAAGAAATACTACTACTGAGAACCTTGCCACCCACAAATTCAGTTGTTTTGTTTAAAGATTTTACTTTTTACTGCTGTAGGCAGATGTCCATCTGAGGCTCTAGTTACACAAGTGTAGACAGCTTAGGCCTTCTTCTGCCTTCTCATTTATCTGTATCTGAAGCTGTCGGGCCAGCCCATGTTCTTGTGGCCTGTACGTAGAACTCTGTGTGCTTTAATCACCTCTAGGTAAACCTTAATCAATTAAAGGCCAATTGGTGGTCAGCTCACCAGATGCCCAAGGCTCTTTGGGTTCAGGGCTCTGACTGAATTTGACTGGGAGGGGATCAAATAAGTTGCACATGACTTGTCTAAGCTGCTGAGGCATTTAGGAATGGTACTCTGACTTGCTTAGGGACATTCCAATAGTAGGAGAAGCATCCGCAGAAAAACAGAAGGTGTAACAAAACATGCAAACCGTGTGGAAGTTTTCTTTGTGTGATTTTTTGACAATAGGGTATTGTATGAAAAAAGGCTGGTTTTATTTGTTAAGTATTTATTCATATCAAGATCTGTATTGTGTGATTCAATTATTTATATGTTGTCCTGAAATGAATTATTTTTATTAAGAAATCTAATATCAGTCTAATGTGATTCTTTCTTGCTTTGAGCTATGTATTACATAATTAATACAAATTTGAGGTCCATTTGATGCTGTAGAGGGCATCTTATATTATATTATATATTATATATATTATATTATATTACATATATTATAACACCATATTGGGTTGTAAGGAGTTACTCTGTGCCCTTTTTCTTTGGACATTTGTTTTGGACAGGTGTTTTTTTTTTTTCCTAAAATATTCTCAATTAACAAATTTTTGTCCTTTGAAGTTAAATCCTTTCCATGTTAAGTAATTTTGAATGCAGAGTGAAGTAGGCGGGGGAGTTTAGAGTGGGGAATGCTGCCAGTGTTGGAGATGTGTAATAATTATATATATAGAATAAGTCAGTGGTGACATTTAGCACTAGTGGAACAGCAGAGTACTAGTGCGTAGGCATTTGAACAACCTAGAGCCATTACCACAGTCACACATAACACTGATGTGGTTTCCTGGAAATACCCTGCTATGCAAACACATTCATTTGCAGACTGCACTATTTCACTAGGGAATGCTTCAGTGAGAAACTGCAATCAGGCTTTTATCACTACACGCAAACAGAATATTTTTATTTGATGCTTTTTCTTCATTTTATGTTACTTCATGAGTTAACACCAAATTAATTAAATTTACAACAAATTACTTTCAGTTTAACTTAAGACCTAAAGACAGAAAACATGGCTAAACATTTGGACAAATAATTGTTGTGTCCTCAACAGCCACATGATAATAGAGTAATAGTGGAATAGAGTAATAGAGCTTCAATGCTTCACTGAAAATAATATTTTTCTAGCTGTTACAAAATCTGTTTAAAAACCCGTTTTCTGACCCCTGTGTCACAAAAGATTAATTTTAAGTAATTCAAATCACAAGACTGGAAATGCTCATGTCAAATGTTGTACTGTACTGTTTTACTGTTGCAACTGACTGATAAAATTACCTCTTAAATCTTTTTTTGTCTAGCTACTAGTGAATTGTACCACTAGAGGGTGCCATAAAGTTTAGGATTATAATCATTCAATTTACATGTCATGATCATAGGATTATATATACGATACATTTAAAATTCTGAATTAATTTTTAGTTGAGTCACCAAGATATAACGCAATAAAATATCTAAAAATACACACAGATAATGTTAACATCCTGAGCCTGTTGCGCGGTGGGCGGACACCCCAACAACTGCGGTGTAGAAAACAAACGCCCCCTCCTCACGTGACACTCGGTGCTCCGTTTGAGACATGGCTGTAGTAGAGAGACAGCACCTAGCCTAGCACTAAATAAACACTTGTAGCTGTTTTAACACGATTCTGACAAAGATGAAACCTTTAGATTCGGATGAAGAGGATGCGGAGCAACCTGGTGCATATCAAAAAGAAGTACGGCGTAAGTTTGGAAAGTTACTACGGCATTATTATCACGAGACTACGTGTGCTAACGTAACTGCTCCTGTTAAAAGACAGTTTGCGTGCTCATTAAAACTTAAACCCTGACCCGTACAATAACATGGTAAAAATTAATTAGTTGTATTGAATTGTTTTTACTGTGATTCGTGGTTCTAAATATTGTTATCATCATCATCATCATCATCATCATCACCATCACACCTGTAGTTTTAGATTATTTTATCACTTACATTTTTTACAAAGCATGTTGAAGCAAATGAACTCCGTGAGCTTACCTTGCTGTTATTTGCTCTGTGTGGCTTGGCTTTAGAGAGGGCCAATGAGAGCATCCAGGAGCTCAGCAGTGCTCTGGAAAAGCCCAGTCCCTTTGCTGAAGCGGAGCAGGAGGCGATCGTCAGGGGCAGTGAGGGAGGTGCTTTCCTTCTACAAGATGCTAAGATTGAGTGGAGCCAGAAAACACAGAGTGAAGCAGGTGAGTTTGAAAATATAGATTTGACATCTTAGAGAGTGTTCACAATTGCGCTTAGCAGTAATGGGAAAAATACTTTGAAAATGTATTTAGTTAGAGAATACTGAATACCTCCATTGAAATGTGTAGTTCCAATGCATGGTGTAATATTTGTACTTCCAGTACTGGTCCAGTCAGGCTATTGTATTCTGAATACTCTGAATTCTTTTACACCAAGTTGCATTATATTATAGTGTAATTAAAGACAGAAAACCACACATGCATGCATTGCAAGAGCTTTGTTGTCTTTATTTTCACTAATCCTGTGTAGTTTAAAGCCACATTACATGCATTGCATGCATGATGGAGTACCAGCATTTATTCCCTTTAATTTAGGAAAGTGTATTCTGAATACCACCTAATTAAAAAGTAACTGTACTGGTATACAGGCACTCAAAATTAGTATTCAGAATAAGTATTTTTGGTACATGTATTCAGTTACTTCCCAATACTGACTATACCAAAACCAGAATTAGGACCAAACTGTGACCCAACCTGAAACTAAACCTTGACTAGACCTAAACCAGGACTAGAACAGGACCAAACCAAAGTCTACATCAGATTTAAAGTGGGCTCATCCTTAGATAATCTCTTACTCACATTTCCATATGTTTGTTCTTACAGTTAACCAGCTAAAAAGTCTTCTTCTCAAGCAAGTCAAAGAGATTCCTGCTTCAAAGAGACATTCTCCACCCAGGGTATAGTATAATAGGATAGTGAATAACTTACACTTCCAAGATATAATTTTATTTTTATTTATTTAATTTGTAATGATGTAATTTCATTTTTTTAACTTCTTGGGTTCTTTTTAAAGACAATGCAGTAAAGTGTGTTTACCTTGTTGACATGTTTCGGCTGCTAGCTGCAAGCCATCTTCAGAACTGGACAGTTCTGAAGATGGCTTGCAGCTTGCAGCTAGCAGCCGAAACATGTCAACAAGGTAAACACACTTTACTGCATTGTCTTTAAAAAGAACCCAAGAAGTTAAAGTATATAAGAAGACAAAATGAACATCTTTTGCTTAATTTCATTTTTATTTATTTAATTGTTTTATTGCTGATTACTTATATCCACTTTTTTTAGTATTTTAAGTATTTGCAAAATTTTTCATAGAGAGCCCCACAAGAGGGCAGGTCCAGTATACACACTGTTCAGGATCTGGTCCCAATGATCCACAACCAGTCAGATTATATTCAGCACCTGGAAGCAGAAGTAAAGTTCTGCAAAGTAAGTTTATGCTTTTATTATAAATCAGGCTTATTAGATGTAATGCAGTGTCTGATTATTTATGGTTTTTCGTATTCAGGAAGAGCTTCAGGGGATGAAACAACATGTGATGGTGGTTGTGATGGAGAATGAGAAGTTACAGGCGGAACTCAAATCTAGAGCAGAGGAGTCACTCAAAGATTTCACTATACAGACAACGGTATTAGTATAATTACACCTTTGTAAACTGCTCTCTTGTACTCTTTTTTAATGTTTTTTTTTCCAGGTGAATGACGGCATGTCTTCCAATAAATGGGAAAATGAGATGGTATGCAAAGGATAAAACTTTTTGTTATTTGCATAATGATAATTGTAATGAATAATACACTTTTTTTACTCTAGGAACAACTAAAGGTTATTTATGTAGCTCAAACTGAAAGTTTAGAGGCTCAGGTTATTTCTCTCAGGTAAATCTTACACTCACTATTCTACATGCAGTTGTTTCTTGAACGAATTAAACACTTCTCTTTTCATGGCACAGGAAAGAGTTGGCAGCCTCTCAAAAAGAATGTGAGGAAGTCCGAGTTCATTTGAGACACAAAGAAAAGCAGTTAGCCCATGCCACCAAAACTGATGGAGTGCCTCATGTGTCAGGCTTGTGTCTCAAGTGTGCCCAACATGAAGCTGTCTTGGCTGGGACACATTCACATGTACATGTCCAGGCTATTGAAAGATTGACAAAGTCAGTACAGTATTAGAAACATTGCTCATCCTACAATTGGTCTCTAGTTGCTGTATTTGTTTTGTTTAAAATTTTTGTACTGCACTGTAGGGAACGGGATGAGTTGCTCTTGGCTCTGCAGACATTACGTGCCAGTCAGCAGGAGGCACAGCAGAGGGAGTGGTCCGCTTGTCTTCAGGTTAAGCAGGCAGTAGAGATGGCTGAAGAAGCAAATCTCCATAAAGCAAGGGTGAGAAAAAGATACTACACATTTAGATATTCTTTACAAAATTATTACATTTAACAGATTACATATGTCATTTCAGAAGTTATCCTTTCAATGCCTGTCTGATTGTATCTGTGCAGATAGAGGTGCAGTGTGAACAAATGTCACGAGAGTTGGGGCGACAGAGGGAGCAACTAGAAAGAGACAGACAAGGCCTAAAGCAGAGACTGAGTGAAGCTCGAGAAGAGGGCAGAGTTGAGTCTCGCAAACAGAAAGAAGAGCTTACAAAAACAGTAAGAGCTATAGAGAAACTTTCATGATGAACAAAAGAGGTGAAATTTATTGTATTTTTTTGTTAGGTTTCTAATCTAACCCAACGCCTGGCTGATTTGGAAGGGCAGCTAGACCGAGCAAGCAGAGATAAGACCTCATTATCCAATCAGTTGGATGACACTGTTCGCAAATTCACTAATCAGGAGCAAGACAGCACCAGGGTAAATACATCTGCATCCATCTGTAGTAAAATGTGAAATTTTTAAACTATGGTAATGCTTTAAAAATGCCACTAGATGGCACCTAAGGACTGCTTTGTAAGTGGCTGTTTGTCCATATTCATACTGACAGTAGTATGTTTAAGTACATTCAAATGTAATATCTATCTGTAAAGGCATTTTGAATTAAGTATTACAACAAAGACAATAATTGTACGTATTCTTTTATGGTGAAATTATTTTTGGCTAAGCAAAATGGATTATATTAAGTAAAGTGAAAAAAACTTGATTGTTTACTTTGGAATATTGCAGTTGTATGGTATGTAATGTAGTGGAATGAAATGTGTTAAAAATGTTTATAAAAAGAGTGTTTAGTAGCTTGTATTTGTCACCTCTTAGCTGAATGTGGATTTGCGATACCAGCTAAGCCAAGCCCTGCTGAAGAAAGAGGAGGCAGAGCGAGAACTCCGAGATCTCACTGCTAAAACACACCGACAGATAGAGAAGGCTGCACAGGTCTGTTAATCCTCCAACTTTTAATTTTCAACTGTGAAACAAAAGGAAAAAACTTTTTCTTACATTTAAGCCCACATAATGAAGGCATTTAGCTCATCACCACCAAACTTAAATATTTGAATGTGAAACCATATAGAGAATTTAATTAGCAAAACACACGATTGTGCTTTTAACATGTTTTTTTAAAGGCTGGATTTGATGTGTTCATGCTGCTTAACCTTTAAATTTTAATCCTCAATGGCCTTTTGACTGGATTCATCTGAGATCATAAGGTAAGTTGTTGTGATGGGTATTCTAACCTTCTTTCCCCCTCTCTTTTGGACAGGAAGTGGAAAGGTTGAACTCGGAGCTGGTTGGCTGTCGGCAGCATCTGGAGGCGGTCCAAAAGGATGGGAGCCAATGGCAGGCCGAAGCCCTGAGCCTAGCAGAACAGCTGGCAAATGCCCAGCGCCAACTGCACCTCACCAGGTAGTACCTAATCCTATTATACATGCCACCACACTCACATACACACAGGCATACACAGCACTCCCCTCTGCCCAGCCCCTGCCCAACACAGTCCGGTCCAGTCCAGTTCAGACCACCACACCAACTGTAGCACACCAGGTAACGCCTAATCCTATTATAGTGTGCACACACACATAAACACATTTAAACACACTTAAACACACAACACACACACGCATGCTGCTGTGCTATGGTCCCGGTACCAACTGGACCTCACCAGGTCACCTATAATCCTGTTAAGCATGCCACAACATAATGCAGCACACACAACACTCTGCTATCGGGACAGTGCCCAGCCCAGCAACAGCTCCTGTTGAGCCAAAATGGCGCCTGAGCCTTTTTTGTCCCTGGCTCAAGTTGCCATGCACACACAGTGAACAGTGGGTTGATGGTCACTGGACAGCCTGGCCTTAGTGCCTCCTACCAGTTTCCTGCATCCGCTCTCTCTGTGCTTTACTGGTTCCCCTCCTTGTCACCTCCATTTCTGTTTATTAACTACTAGTTCTCTCTTTGTGTGCTTTGACCATGATACTTAAATATATATATATATATATATATATATATATATATATATATATATATATATATATATATATATATATATATATATATATATATATATGTATATATGAGTAGCCTGCATTAGTTTCTCATCCATCCCAATTTGTTACAGATTTGCACACTGATCCTTTCTCACTTGTGTAGTCCTTTTTAAACTTGTCTTTCATCATCTGGTGGCTGATTGCTGATTGCACATCACTGACTGCCAAGGCCATGCCAGCCCATGCCAGGCTCTCAGGGCACTCTCTCACCCCTGCTGGCCGAAGCTGAGGTGTTTGAGATAGGCACAGATGTGGCAGTGGTGCCCTGTGGTCATAGAAACCACGGGACACAAGTTTGTACTGTGTGTTTGGATCTGTCAGCCCCATGTCTTGTAGATGTGTGTGCTTGATTCGTTTTAGTGTTTTGTGTGCCTGTTAGCTACACAGTGCTAACATTTTGTCCACCTATATACTTTTTTTAGGTATATTTTGTTGACTTGGTGCTATGTATTGGCAGCTGTGTAGAATGACATATAAGTGACATGGTTGTAGTATTGATACTCATGTTGTTTTTCATGCAAATAAAAATAATGTATGCTCAGTATTTTTTTTGGGAAGGAACTGATTTTCAGATGTCTTGTCATTTTCACAAGTTCCTAATTATAATTCTTCCATTTTGGCTGATAAAATCCCTGAGCATTTTCTGTCAACCAAACCAGTTTGTGTAAGGTATGCTAGCTCGCACCACAATACTTGCTCGCACTAGTTGTGTTTGTACAAGTGTGTGAATTTCAATGTGCTCTCTGAAAATGCACATCACTGGTAGTACCATATGCATACCCGAGCGCATGTGTCCACACTCGCACAGATGCAGGCCTGCGTCGGCCGGTCCCATGGCGACTGGTGTGCTGCGCTGCGCTCCAGGATTGGATCATCAGCCAGCTGTGAGTTGGACAGCCCAGATCTGTGCTAATCCTCGTCACTCTGTTCACATGGGCTCACACACACACACACACTTCCTCTTCAGGCTCGGCCCTGATCAGCAGCGGGCTTTACACAGTTTGGTTTGTTTGTTTGCTCCTGTCTTTCTTGCTTTTCCTTCATTTCTACTTTGCTAGTCTCCACCCGGCCTTCTCTCCCTCTGCTGTGATCATGCATCCCAAAGGCTCCACTGAAAAGTGGCCAGCATAACTTCAGTTTCAACACATGCCAGATAAATAGGAATGTGTGTTTGTATGCGTCAGGGAAGCCGAGGATCGCCCAGACCTGTTCATCCCTTTGGTGTTTTGGACTCTGAACACAATCTTCCACAGGTTTTGTTATCCTCCATGAAATTGAGCATTCATGTTCATGAGGTGCCTTTTTAGAGCTTGTGTTAGACTTTGAATCTAAATTATCTCTAGTTTAAAAGTTTACTGATAAAATGCTTTCCCCAAGTTCTTTGCACATCACCATTTAGTTCCAGCATTGTGCTCATTGCCTCTGTTCTGACACAGTGGAAAAAGATTGGTCGTAGCCTAATAGATATGAGCACCAAAGAAAAAGATTTAGTAATAAATATGTTTTTATAAATATTTGATCAGGTAAAATCACATTTGAAAGTATTGTAAAGTAGGGCTTAAATTTCACAAACTTGCCTCAGTCCAGCCCTCTCCTTGTGTCTCCTTCAGTTGTAGCTGGTGTTGGCGAGGTCTGGAGAGGCGGTGTGTGAGGGCGGAGAAGTGTAAATGAGGAAGGTGAGGCAACAGATGCCGTGTCCCGCCAGAGGCTCACTTTGAGTAGAGTCAAATCTGGGCGCGACAAAACTGCTGCAAACCAACTCGGCAGGAGGCCCTTGTCCAATCACGGCCCGGAATAAAAGGGCCTGGGCACCACACGGGCTGCGGTCGCTCGAAGAGGCAGGGGCCTAATGAACCTGCCTGCCCTGCCAGTGAGAAGGCACACACTTTGTCTGTACCTGGTATTAGCATGGCCCACTCACTCCCTCTCAGCAGAGGCCTCTTTCATGAGGATGTTTGCTGCTCAAACGCTTGTGTGCGATTAGTTGGGCCCATGTGCTTACCTTTGTGCAAACCTTAAGTGTTGATAGCTTTGGGCTACACCTGTGTGTGTGAAGTTTAGTGTGTTTTTGTGTTACAGCAGCAGAGCAGTGCCAGGTAAGAGGCTGGTGTGTGTTCAGCAGTGTTTCTGTCCGTTTGTGTCTGTGTGTGCCTGTCTGGTCCACAGCCATGTTGTTGGGTAGCAGATGGCACCATGGTTGGCAGGGGAGGGGCTGCTTAGCACAACTAATCAGACAGTTACGGATAGGGCAGCTGGGAGGGCCGTGGGCCAGCCGCATGTGTGTGTATGTGTGCGCACCACACAGTGCCATGATGTTGACAGTGGTGGGCCCGTTGGCCCGGTGACGAGACCTCGCTGCGTTCTTCTCTCCTCGCTGTCGGAGTGCCCTCTCTGCCATCCTGCCTTCTCACCTCGTTCTCTGCTCTCACACTGTCTCCACCTCAATCTGTTGAGACCTACATGGTCCTTCATCCTTCTTCTGTTGCTTTGACTCCTCTGTGCCTTTGTTCTTCTTTCAACTTCACTCCAAGTCTCTACTGTATTCTTAAGCTAAAGCCCATATTTAGTCAGTTGTTTCATGTAGTATTACAAGGAAGTAGAAATGCTCCGAATATGGATATTGACTATTGAACTTCCAAGTGCTGACAAATTCTATAGTTGTAAGTAGAGGCAGTAGACCTTGGAGGTTTGAGGACAGTTTATTTACCATCAGAGCTAAGACAACACATTGTGATGGTATTGCCTATTCAACTATCTGTTTGCTTCTACACAAGGAGGTTTAAATAGTTTTGGGTTGTCATCATATTGGTAACTGAATGCCAGTTGACAAACTGGCCCAGGCATATTAAGTTCATCAGTAAACTGAAGTGTTAAAGAAAAACAAACTCTGTAACAGCTCCTGTTCATGCCAGTTATAGATAGAGCTAATCATATAGAATTGTCTGCATAATGTTACAAATAGGGGATGGAAGAGAAGAGAGCAGTTGAATGTGATTTATTTATTTTTTGTCCAGTTTTGATGTGACATTAGGTTTAGCATGCCTACACACATCCTAAGAGTTCTGCTTAAGTGGAGGATTTCAGTCAGTTCCAATCAGGATTATTAAATGGGGCTGTAGTGGTTTCAACCTGCAGGGTGGAGAATGGATAGAAAAGACAGATCGCTGCCTGGGAGAACCTCAGGCAAGATGGAGGCAAATCTGTCGGCTACAACTGTTCCCACCCCAGCCAAATGTGCCCTGGGACTCTGGCCTACATACCCACTACTGCTGCAGGACAGAGCACCAGACCTCTGCTACCCATCCACCCTCCAACAATCACCTCCGAATCCCACCTTTGTTTTTTTTTCTTGTTTTTTTCCCCCTTTGTTTAGCGACACTTTGTTTTTCTTTTTCTTCAGCATAGCAGTGTCATGTAGACCCATATTGTTGGTATTTTTGCTGTTAAATTTTCAGCATAGCTTTGCAAAAATGACCCTGGAGTTTGTACTAAATGTAAAGTCATACTGGGAGATGGACATAACTATTTGGGTTAAAACATGTTTACATCTAAATAGCTTATATTTTTCTTAGTTATTTTTTGAGGTGTACAATAACCAGTGTCTTTCAAGTGTATGTATCTCTATTACTTAGCTAAACTGTATCGCAGTAACACTAACTTTAATATACATTTAACATTTGACGCTAAGGAAAATATATATATTTATTACAATATGAATTCTCAAGACACAACTATTAAACTAATCTAAAAAAGAAATGAAATGGGTAATAGTGGATTTGTACTGTGAGTAAGCAGTACCACCTCCAGCCTGTCACCCTTACAGAGTTGTAAAAAAAAAATTTCGTGACTCCTGCCTGCACACTAGTCATGTGATCTAATGGCAGTGGATGGGAGAGGACAAGGGAATCAACCAGATAAGAGAAAAGTTGACTGTTGCCAGAGAGTTGGTAGAGAGAGCGGTGTTTTTGCTGCCAATTGCCCCCGAGCCTTGAACAGGCTGAGGGGCTGGGACCCGACTGATCCGACATCAGGTACGTCTCAGGTGTGAAGTGAATTCCAACACCAGGAGAGACACTCCATGTGGTACAGCTTCAGATTTTGCACATATTTCCTGTGATTGTTCAACCAATTTATTTCTCTGCTTTTGAACTCTTTTTCAGTATTAGCTAGATAACATAAATTAGCTAAAAGACACTCACAAGTTGTATTTAAATTGATGGTTCAGAATCCAAATTGAGTTTAGGTATGTTTATATGACTTGCATGAACACTGAAGAAAGTGAAACAGTGAAAGTGCTACATTGTGTGAGGTTTTTCAGTAAAGGTGTTGTTTGCTATTGGGTTAGCACTGTTCCCAGTAGAAATACTACCTAAGAAATTCTGTCTCTCTCTGTCTGCTGTATTGGTGGTTTTCAGATGGTTCAGTGTGATTATGACACAGTCACAGATAGAGCCTGATTTCCTTTCTGATTATAGCTTATCCTCTTAAGAAAGAAGATAAATTCACAAATGCTGAGTCTTTTAATTAGTGACTTTAAATCTTGTAACATAAAAATGCACTTAAGCAATATTCATTTCATTTCATCTGTCTTAAATATTGTTGGCTTATAGAAATTGTGACATCATCTAAAACCCAGCAATAGGCCTGCTTGATTATGGGGGGAAAAAACATATTTTGTTGGTTGATTAATTAAAATCAACATTATTCGAAACAAATTTGTAATGTTTAGTAATTTGTAATGTTTTAAAAGCTTCTATAGATTCACCTCATGGCTTTGCTTCAAGTTTCAATTAGAGTAGACATTTACATTTTTCACAATATAAATTTAATTAATTGTTCAGCCCAAACAAAATATTCATTGTTTCTTCCTCAGTATCTCATTAACATCCTTTAGCCAAACTCAAACCCCAGAAATGTTTAGGAATTAATAAGCCGGTGCATTTTAGGCAATAATGTACCTTTTCTCTTCATTATTTTGACCCTAGGCCACAGCACATATGTTATCCAGTAATCATTTGTGTAGGGCACAAAACTGGCACGCTCAATCCCGTGTTTCTGAACTGGGTCACTGTGAGAGCATATTGTACGTATGTTGTGTGTTTATTTTTAATATTCACAGATGCCTGCTCTTCCTGTGCGCTCCTGTGTTAAGACCATCAGTCATCTACGCCAATTAAGACTTTTAAACTTTCTAACTGAACAGATAGACGATGAGAGAGGCCAATCAGATGCTAATTACTCGCACAGAGAAGTTGGGTTGTTGTTACTTCCAATGTTTGCAACTTCAGGGGGTCACATGATTTTAGAGCCTTCTGTGAAGACTGTATTTGCAGCAGCTTTCTTCATGTTATTAGTCTAAAACAGGCCAACTACTTCATGCTGCATGCTATTTTATTAATTACAATGGAGAAAAACATTTTTATATTTTATTGGGCCAATGAACCTCTGTCTACAAGCCCAAATGCCGGACAAAATCAAAAGTTGACAGACTAAACCAGGACTACAATAAAGATGAGTGCTGTGACTGAAGGTAGTGCAGTGACACGAAACTAATCTGAAGAATCAGGTCTATTACGTTATTTTGTCATAACCGTATGTAAATTTAAACTCTAATTAGACATATGACAATGGTTGTCGGTGTCAGTCTGAAGTCTGTTATATTACTATAATGATACACGTCCAACATATAGTGGAGCGCTAGACTTCTGGATAATATGTTCGGATTTGTCTTATAGAAGCAGGAGACCTCTTGTTGTGTTCAAATGAAAACAGTTGCAGATTTCGGACACCACTGGCTCACTGACCTTGGCGATGGTGGGGTGCTGTGGCGCTCCTTGAAGAAGAAAAGGGTCTCGGACTGCCCGCTGTAAACAAAGTTGACTTGCCGACAGATGGATTGAATGACAGAGGGGCTAAGCGAGCCAGGATTGGGCCTGGCAGTATGGCGGCGCACAGAGACACGGAGTGAGAGAGGCAGAGAGAGAGGAAGATAAAGGAGGGGGGAGCGCAGAGGAGAGGTGGCCAACAGGAGAGGAGGTGTGAACAGGTGCAGGGCCGCTGAAGGAAGAGCCAGCAGATGGAGAGAGACACAGCCAGTTTAGTTACAGGGAAAAAGGTGGGAGGGGAAAGAGAGGGGAGGAGGGGGAGAGTTGAAACCACTCACAGTGCAGACAGACCGATAGGTGGACAGACAGACAGCAGAGATACATCAGGCTGCCTCTGCGCCCGATGTGTTTGTTTGAGAAGAAAAGGGTGTCAGATGAAAGATGTGGGTGCAGTGCTACCGATCACATCACCCTAAGGTTTGATAAAATGTGTTAAAAACACATTGAGGTGTGTGAGAGAGAGAATAGTGTGACACCGTGTGGTCTGCTGTAGAGAACAATTCAGATGTTTATTGTACACCGCGCTAATGATACGGCAGCAAGGCAATTGTTCAATATGTCACTTCATTTTGAGCATGACGGACTCGCTGGATTTTGGCAGATCTGCATGAGGCCTCTGTCTCACTGTCTCTCAGCCACACATGGGTGCAAAAAATACACTCGCACACATTAGATATTAGGTTTGTAGTTAATCGTAGCAAACTGTTGAATATTAATGAAGCAGGATGATTGATGTAGTCTATCATAAATAGCTGTGGACACATTGGAATTCCTCCACACAAATTAATCACCACGAGTGTCACCATTCTAATCAGGATGTGAGGGTTAGGGCTCATAGTTGTAAACGCATTCATTCTCACTTTCACACAAGTATTTTGATGTCTAAAATATTACTTCAAAATCTACATTACTTCTAAAATCTAACCTGCTGTCAATGTCTCATTCTTTTTGCTGTATTATAATGTAAAAAAAATCAATAAAACAACTTTGGAGAAAGATTGTTGGTTTCAATACTTAGGGTAGATTATTACAAATGCAGAAATGCTGTAAATAGATTGGTTTTGATGGATTAGTTGTAAACCTAGAAAATCTTGAATACATTAGAATTACATTACAAATGTGTAAATGTACCTTGCATTTACTACTACTACTACTATAATGGTTTTCTTTGTTGGACTACTGTTGTTCTATACATGGTTCTTTATTTTATGCTCAACTTTTGGATAGTTCATCAAAGTCCTCTAACAATTCCTTTTTTTTTGCTGCAAACAAACCTTTGTTTTTTGCACTAGGTGTTATATGCTGGGTTCACAATCTGTTCACCTGTATGTTAATTCAGCACCTGTTTAGTGACATAAATACATGTTGAAAGTATGAATATGTATAAAGGGATGATTGGGAGTTGATGCATTTTCCCTATACACTGAAACAACAAACTATCTCCTTTCACGTCCCCTGTAGGCAGAGCTTCAAAGTTTTGGCCTACATAGAAATGTGGGTCTTTATAGCTAAAGCTAGTACTGATATATCAGCTTTTATATGTGTTTTACATGTGAACGTCTCATGCTGCATGTTTACCACTGCATGTCTGTAGTTGAGTATGGAGACTGCATGAAAAGTGAGTAATCTCTTCATTCTATCCAGGCAGCGGTCAACAGTCTAGCGTTGGCGGATGGCTTCAGTTCCTCCAAGTCCACCGTCTGACTCCAATTTGTGCTCGTTCTCTGATAAACCGCGGCATTTGGTGGTTCTGGCGTAGGAAAGCAGCTTCACCGTGGGGTGCAGCAAACTCTGCGCTTGGTCAGGCCCTGGCACCCCACATCTAATGGACAACAGCTTGAATAGTGCCCACTTAGGCAGACAGTGTGGACTGGACCCCCTTCACTCCCACACAGCTCCAGCCTCTGCCTCTGCCACCCCCTCTTACCCAGCAGCCCCAGTACCTGGCCGCTGCCCCAGAGCCATCGCTGCTACCTTAGGCCCCTGGCCCACGCAGCTCCCATCGCACTTACCAAGCTGTCCTGCCACGCATCAGGCCAGGCATATCCAAACAGCCACAGCTATCGGCTTACTCAACACTCACTATAGGCACTGAGGCTCCAACCGCTCAGAGCTCATTCACAATTAGCTCCAAGGCAGATTATTGTCCACAGAGAGTCCACCCGCTCCAGCAGCACACATCCAGCCTCTGCGCTTACATCGGCCCTGACAGCTCCAGGGCCTGGCTCTCTGTCCCTGTGTCGCCTCTGTTAAATGCTGTATTCAACAGTGGTCATTTTGTAATTAAGCATTTTGTATTTGGTTTAGAAGCTAGCAAAAATTAGAATATTAGAGTTTTGCTTTTTTCCCTATATAGTTTATTTTTTAGAATTACTAAAGAATCCATCTATTAACAGAGAAGAGGCATTGCTTTACTGAGTTTAGGTTACAACTCTTAACTTTAAAAATGTTTCTTTTTAGAAAATAAAATAGAAAAACTGTGCCCCTCTCATCTTTTATCCTTGTCCCACCGGATCCTTGTGACCACTCCATTGGTCTCTCACTGACTGCTGGAACTTTCTGGCTGGCTGTCGGATGCTAATTGGTGGGTAAACAGGTCTAGTGCCCCCCCTGCTTCACGATGGCACATAAACACACATACAGGCACATACACGCAGATACACAAATACACACGGCCCCCTGGAACCTCTTGCAGGACCAAATGGCTGGCAACGCCTGCCCGCCATCTCCCGCTGAGCCCTGGTGTGCGCTTTGGTGGCTCAGGCTGCTGTTCAAGCCCAGCGGGGGTTCATCCACTCACACACACTCACACACACACACAACCGCGTACAGTCATCGGCGTAGACACATACTCGCTCCTTGTGTCCCCTGCACACCCGCCACCCGCTTTCACACCCCAGACAGCAGGACAGCAGGAGAACACACACACACATGAGGAACAGACAGACGCGGTCACTTTAGAGATGCAGGCCAAGCGCTGTAGGGGAGAAAAGTTTTCACTTAAACTGGAGAATTCTCTCTTCATTAGCGCCTTTGGACTTCAGGAAGAGTTCTGTTTATTTGTTCGTCTTTCCACGTCTTTGTAGTTTTTTCTCTTCGGTCTTTGTCTGTTTCTCTCGTGTTTGGCTACATTTGGGCTTAGATCAGTAAGAAAGTTTTGTACAAATTGGAGAAAATTAGTCGCTGTTGAACAAAAACACAAATGAACACCTTTTGTTTGTGTGATACCTGTGGGAAGATTAAAGTGGTGGGACATGGGTGAAATTTGTTGAAGTAACTATTCAGAATTTGTTATATATGTTTAAAATAACATCTTATTCAATCATAATTATAATACAATACAAATTTTCAAGGTGAATTTACGGGTTGGTCTGACCACTTGACATCATGTGGGACAGTAGACAGCTGCCTATTCACTCAGGGGTCTTCAAAATGACAGCCGTCCCCTATCTCCCCCAAGTCCTTTGTCATCTGCCTTCTTTGTCAACCTAAGTTTTTAATGTCACCTTTTGTTAAAATTTTAAATAGTTTAGATAAAGTCTGGAGGCTGTTATGCCATTGTGTGTCATACAGTACTAAGAACATTTCTCTTAACAACATGATACTGCATTTTTTGTCAAAAAACATCTGTTTGTGAGAGCTTCTGTAATGAAATGTAATGTATACGCCAACGCTTAATTACGCTCTCATGTAGGTTGTAAACACAAGAGTAAAAGAGACCTTATTTTTATTCATTTGATAATTTTCCATCTGTAGTCTTATTGCACCTTGAATCTCCATAAAATTTCTGGTTATGCTTAAACGTATAGGAAGACATTGTGGGCTGATATGAGACTGTCTTCACGCTTCTTTGGCAGCAGATGATGAGTAAGCGTTGATCAAGCACACTTTATCGTTTAACTGTTTGAGTGAAAGCTCATTTTACACATGGCTGGCCAATCAGTGACACTTGGGAAAAATAGTCATAAACACATAAGTATAGTAACTAAAATGTGTTATTGAAAGGCCACATTTGAGCTGTGCCTAGTATTACTACAATGTCATTCAACACCTTGTTTTTTTTTTTCATTTTTTTGCTCAGACAGGAAAAGGAAAGTGCAGATCGGGCATACGAGGAGCGAATAGCTTCTACAAACCTGGCGGCACAGGAGAGAGAGCAGGGGCTGTCCACAGAACTGGAGAAGACAGAGGCCAAGCACCAAAGGACAGGTCAGTCCTTTCACACAAGTGCACGCACACACACGCACACACACACCTACACAAACTAAACTTTTGGATAGTGTCTACAGAGTCAGAGTCAGTGACACAGCGTTACTCATACTGTCAACAGCATTTAAATGAATAACCTACAAAGCAAGATATAACTACACATTTGAATAGATTTGTTGTTGTCTATGTATGACCTTTTTTTGCATCCTCTTACACTCTATGATCTTATGAACTACGAATGAGAACACCTCAGTTGTGTCTCAGTTGAATTTTCTGTTGGGGCCTGTTTGCTCTTTGTAGCTTCACCTACTCTGTAAATTTTTTTCTTTATACTTATCTTTCTCAAATAGTGTAAACATACAAATCTGAGAGGCAAGCCAGACCCTTTGCCATTCTATTTGAAGGCAGGAGTGTCTGAAAACAGTTTAACTCTTTTGACGTAGATTTATTTATTACACGTCTGTCTAATGTGAAGTCATTTCTGTCTCAAATATCCACACATCATTCTGAACTAAATAACTTATCTCAGTTTAACAGTGTTTAATTAATCACACATTGATCTGGCTATGCTGTTTGTCAATCTTCGTTATTTTTTTCCTTTTACATGTAACCCACCATGCTTATTTTGACACAGACACACCATGAGTTTCTCTGATTGCTTAATGTGCCTGTCAATCAGTACTCAAACAGTTCTGATGAGAGCAGTTGGTTTTGCTGAAACCTTAGATAAACTTGGACAATTATTCTGAACTTCTTTACTGCAGCTATTTTTATATTGAATCTTTCCTTTTCCTTAGTTTACACAGCACAGTCAGGAAGAACAAACAACTTAACAGTGGGAAACACAGGGTCAGAAATGCCAAGCTATGGAGTCAGGGTCAGCTGTAGTGTACATAAGGCATATGAGACACAGGAGAGACAGGAGGCCGTCTGTGCGTCCTCCACAAGGACATGTTGGCATGACAACTCCCCTGAACCTGCTTCCTCCATTTAAAAAGATGGCCTCTGTTCTCTCTGTGGCACCTTGCTCCCCACCAGTGCCGCTGAATAGGCGAGTGGGAGGAGGCGGGCAACAACACAAGTTATGTGAGATGATTGAGTTTGAAGCATTGTGACCTCAAGGACCAGAACAGGGGAAAAATACTGGCTAAAGAAAGAGGAGAGCCACGGGGCAGTACAGAGGGGCAGTGCAGAGGGTAGAGGCTGAGTTCAGAGAGCCCCAGCACGGAGCAGAGCACAGAGACACAGGCCCAGCTCGGAACTCCCTGTCTGGAGCACAGTCGAGCTGCTGCTGCTCCCACATCTGTTGCACCATCTGGATTCCCCCCTTCACACACTGCCTCCCCTGCACCCCTACCCTCCCTCCCTCTCAGCTCTTTTTATTTACCTGTGGTTCCCTTCAACAAGCAGGAAGCCCGCTGGTACGCACTACAAAGATGGAGGACGTGAGTGGGGGAGCGGGACAGGGCGAGGGGGGTGAACAAAGGCCTGGTTTCTGGCGTGTGTCGGCAGCACACATGTTGTCTAAAGAGAGCTGACATCAGAGCGCAGCAGGACACTGTGAATGGGGAGGGGACAGAGGGAGAGACGTCCTTTAGTAGCCCGCATCACTTCCTCTCCCTGTGCAGCCCAACAGACCA
Source organism: Boleophthalmus pectinirostris (assembly GCF_026225935.1). NCBI lineage: Eukaryota > Metazoa > Chordata > Actinopteri > Gobiiformes > Gobiidae > Boleophthalmus > Boleophthalmus pectinirostris. Next base: position 24,057,208 of record NW_026571404.1, read on the forward strand.
TCTTGATAATTAGCTTTTTTGCTCTCCAAATCCCGCCTCTCTGTCCATCCGCTTGTCCTCCGCTCCATCCGTCCCTGTCTCCCTTTTAGTCCACCCCCTCCCACCTTTTTTAGACTTTTTTCTCCTGTTTCTTTTTTAAGTAAAGGCGAACAGAGCGGCCTCTAGATGATATCAGATATTTGTTCCTCTCCCTGCCTCCCTCCCTCATTTTCCTCTGTTTGTTTCCAGTGCCAGTTCTGCTGTGTTTCTGTGTCCCAGGGTTCTTTTTGGCCTACGCATGGCCAGACGCATTCAAAGCCTGTTCAGCTAATTAGCATTCTTCGTACAACTTTTCCACCACTGACCAAACTTTGTTTAGTGTAAATCTGTGTGTGTGCATGTGTGAGTTTATGGATCTATGGCATCTAATTTCGCAGCTTAATCTATTTATGTGCATGATGTGAAGACAAAGAGGCATTAATCAACTATTTTCAAATGTTTTCAAATATAATGCCACACATTTTCTTATTTACTCTAGATACTTTTCTGAATAAGCAAATAACAGTGTTTGACAATAAAATGTCTTAAGTGTTACTGGTACATTTGCTGCTCACCTCATGTTACTGTATTGTAATGGTGTGTGCCCAAGTGTGAGGCAGTTTTCAAAGAGAGTCCTTGGTGTTTTTGGTTTGGCTTGACTGTAACAGAATGGCAGAGCAGGTGGATCATTCCAAATGGCAGTCATTGTTATTTTAAAAGAGCAGACATATGTTGGAGAGTGAAGCGCGGTTCATTTCAAAGGAACGATGAAAGCCCAGTGTTGGATTGTTCCGAAAGAGGCCCCTGTGAGCGGACGAGGATGTGGCAGGAAGGGCGCTAAAGGAGAAAGAAAACGTTCAAACAACAGTCCTCTTTTCCACCTCTCCTCCGCCTCTTTTCCGAGAACTGTACTTTGTCTACAGTTTGCATTCTGTTGTTTGAACTATTCTGATGTGAATGTTGACAAAAGCATTTTTTGGGAATACATTCAAAGAGACATAGCTCATTTCTGCTACACCATTTGTTACACTTGGTTTTCATCTAATCTCTGTCCATTATGTGGATGTGGTCTTTTATAGAATGCAGTCCAAATACAGAACCAACTCTAGTTAGGGGGAAAGCGTATCCATATTATTATCTGCTTACATCAATTAATCAAATAGGGGCAATTTTAATTATGTTAAAACTCCTCTCAAATTACTTGCAATTTTCACGCTCTCACATTTTCACAACTGTAATGATAAAGGTGTGTTTTTTAACATTTGAAACTTAAAGAAATTTTGGATATAGATTTTGGAATTAAAGGAATCGTGTATACATTTACTTAAAAGCACTTCATAAACTTAGAGGGCATGTGGGGTTTGTTTAAAAAACGCACTTTTTTGATGTTGACAATATTTAAAACGATTTATTGTACTGTTTTTAAATGCTGATTATAATTTGGACATAAATACAGTGTTTCATTTTTGTGTGTTATTAAATTGAAATGACAAAAAAATTCAGATTCTTATTATTAACTTCTATTTTATGTGTATTGTTTCCTTGAATTTCAAACATGTTTACAGTGAATTTGGTTGATATAAAATAATATAAAAGGTTTGACGATAAAGGAGAAATTCTCACCCCGGGTTCCATCCAGAGGTGTGTGTACTGGCCTGTGTGACCGCTGCTTTGTGCTGCATTGTGCGAACTAGCGGCAGATCTGTGTGGGCTGAAAGGAACCTGTGCTTTAACCATTATCTGTCCAGGTTGCATTAACTCTGTGTAACCTCAGTAACCCCAAGATTTCCCATGATCCCTTGCAGTGGCAGAGTTGGATGGCCTGCTGAGCTCCCAAAATTCCCTGATAAGGAAAATGAAGGAGGAATGCGCCACTCTGGGAGCCCTGCTGGAAGAGCGCACTGAAAACAGCAGGTGATTATTCAGCTTTTATTCAACTGAGTTCCTCGCTCTGTCTCTACCAGCTGTGTTCAAGTGCAGTAATCCTAACACAATTATTAGATTACATTTAAACGGCCCAGTGACTACAATTTGTTCCACCATTTTAACAAAGAATTGAAATAATATTAAACGGACCTGTGTGTTGTGTTATGTCTGTGTGGTTTAACTCCGAATGGTCTTATAGTAATGTTGACATCTCTGAATTTTAACTATCAAACAATGTACTACACACATGCAAGGTTCTTCTCAGGGTGTAGGGTGAAGTTTCATCTATTAGGATATGGTATATATTAGAAAAAAGTAGAAAAGAATATATGTAAGAAAACATTTATTCAGTGATATATTGCGTCACATTTATTCAAATCGATTCACATTACATCTAAATTATTTGTAAAAAATCATATTCTTTACAAAAATTCCTTATTTAAATGTACTGTTCTCATAATTTAAAAAATGTATTAAATTATGTTTGTACTTGTTGTGCTTGATATTGTATTATATTATTAGAAGTAGTTTATATAGATATAGATATAGATAGATGTGTAGGTATAGGTGTAGGTATAGATTGATTGATGAACTGCAATATATCTTCCTTTGTTTTAGTATCGAGATATATCATATCACGACATGCATATTGTGATACATATCATATTGTACACCTCTAGTAGATAGATATCTTTATTGCGAACGCATGGTCTAGAGTAAAAAACAGAAAAAAACTATAAGAGACAGCCTTAAGAGACAACTGTACCATTGTTTCCAAAGCTGTATGGTAGCAAATGGTATTTTGTCCTACATTGGTAACAATAAACTCACAGTATTTTTTGTCAATCAGATGACACATATTTTATGCTATTCATTTTTATTATATATTGTACTAATGGTTTGCAATGTCACCCTTGTACCCAGGTTTTAATATGCCTTAGTTTAGCTGCTGTGTGCATGTCATCTTTTGTTAAGCCTCATCTTTCCATGGCAGCTTTGGAGGCAGTATGTGGACATCCAACTACACATTGACCTGTTTTCTTGTTAACCTGATGCTACAGCAGTCACAGCAGGCCGACCCAGCCCCATCTGCGCTGCCTGTGCCTCGTGTGTGTAGTGTGTGTGTAGTCTGTATGTATTGTGTGATTGTATGCTCAGTGCTTTTTGTGTGGTTTTATTTTTGTGTATATCTTAGTAGCTGCGCATTAGTCAAATGACACTGGCCTTCAGAGCTCCTCAGCCACAGGCCACACAGCACTGCTCTGTATTGGTATATGGGTGCACATTAATGACACATCTTACATTTGTGCGTCCGCTGTGTGTGCTTCCTCCCATTCGCCGACACAAATCAACTGTATGTGTTTGTGGAGAGGTTTAGGCTCACTCTGCTCTTGGTGTGTTTTGTGCCTTCGGCTGTTTGAGCTCCTGGAGTCTAAGCCCAGTGTAGCGGTGAAAGTCCTGCTGGACAGCCTCAGCTCAGCTAAGTGCGCTTACACTCCACAGTTGCTGCAAAGTAACTTAGAAAAGTAAAACAAAGTGTCCTCAGCAGTTTGTGGCTCCTTTCTGTGGCAGGCAACTAAGTGAATGATGAAACTGTACCACTTTATAATAACTACACCTTAATTAGCCTTAATAAGCATGAACAAACACTCTCTTCATTATGAACAAATAGTTTGAGAAAGATTCAGGCTGAGTAACTACATGATTAAAGGGTTAGGAGTTAGGGTATTAAGAAGTTGCTAATCCCAAATCATTCTTAAAAAGGAATTGTGAACTTAGTCTTTTTTCATGTTTTATTAAGTCTAATTAAATGTAGATATTATTATCTATCCTGTTTTTACTGTCACTGTCATTTATAGGATAAATATATGTTTTTGAGCTAAAGTAGTGTTATTTGTCTGTGGCAGGCGTGAAGTGGAGCAGTTGTGTTTGGAGAGGAGACACCTCTCGGACACAGTGAAGAGTCTGAGAGCGCGCTGTGTGGACCTGGAGCAGCAGTGTGTGCAGCACGGGCGCATGCACCAACGCATGAAAGACAGGTACATCTGCTTTGCATTAAGGGAGTGGGATGGCACAAGTATTTGTACAAATAGTAGTAATGGATAGAGCTAGTTATAGTAGTTTTATTATAGTAGTTTGTGGTGTGACATCAAATACATTGGCACAATTCAACTTACCTGTGTCAGTAATCACCATACATGTTCCACTATTTGTAGCAAAAAAAGTTTGAGATAAGTTTCTTTGACTAATTGTGAAAAGTAAAAGCTGCTGCTTACCTTTTAGACTCCTATATGAGCATGTTTCTCCTGGGCTTATGCTACACTCTGTATGTGCGGCCCTGGGGTGTGGCTGGCGATCAGCCTGGTGCTCCGGTGTGGGCGTGGTTGTGTGGGAGTTGTTGCCCCGCTCGGCAGGATCACTACCCCAGCGCCCGCCCCCCCCTCCTCAAACACACTACCACACTCTTCTCCCTCGTTCTGTCACTGACACTACATATTGTCTACCACCCACTGGCGTTAACCTGTCGACTGCGTCGGCGCTGCCAAAAAACAAAGTTTACCGAGTCACAGCTGCCTCCTGGTTGTGTGCGACCGTTGCGTTTTGTGGATGGGAAAAAAACTCAAGTTGTCATAAAGTGTGAAGTATGAATATTCTGTACGTTTATGCACATATGTTATGGTGGTATTTTTATGGTGGTGTATGTGTATGGCTCGCTATTGCATGTTCTCAAGAGGGTTTAGAGCAGGAGTCTGACTGCCAAAAGTGGATTGGCTGGGAAGTTGGCACCTAACTTCTCTCGTCTCCCAACTGAACCACGATAATCACTCTTGGCATTTAGTGAGTTTTATTTTCTGCTTTGACACTTACTGAGATGATGAATCCTCCTGATATTGTGAGTCTCCAGAGCTCAGTTCTGCTGTAGGTCAGTTTAGACCAGGGCTTGACCAGAAAACCATTGTCCCAGTGCATTTATAGATGTTATCTTTAGTGATGGCTGCATTGTACAGTTTGTTAGCTGTAAAAGTTTTTGGTGTTTGCCTGGAAGTTGTCGTACATATGGTGATTTGCCCTTTGATAATTCAATACGCAAGTATACGTTATGTGGTTAGTTACGTGGCCTGTTCTCTGGGTGGGCGCCCTGCCGCGCTGCTTGGGGGTTAAGGTGTATGTGTTAACAAGCTGGTGCAAGTGGGTTCAATATCCAGCGCCCCGCCCCTCCCCACAGCCTCTCCATCGGCCTGCAATCTGTGCTGCGAAGAGCGGCAACAGCGCACCACGCACAAAACATTTGGAAAATCAGCTTGATTTATTTTTACATGGGCAAGCTGATTGCCAAACTACACAGGGGTTTTTAGCACACAATGTTTTGCTGCACCAATTATTTATTTATTTCACTATTTCTGTGTCGCTTTTTGTTTTTTTCCCTTTTCCTTCCAGCCAAGAGGAGTTTGAATGGAAAGGAGGCTAGCATCTGATTTAACTGCTATGCAATATTAATATAAACACAATTATAAATACATTTTTACAAAGAAACTTATTTACTTTTGCTTTATTTTTCTGTGTAGTTACAAAACAATCTTATTGTTTTTTGATTCATTATTGAGCTATTGCATGTAGATTAGAATTAGTAGTTTTAGCGTTTTCATGAGTTTTAGTGACAAAAAAAACTTGTAATAGTGTTTTTAATAATTAAAAAATGTGTAAATGTAATGAAGTTGTTGTGATGCGGCATCTTTTCTTATCAATCAAGTTTCTCAAGACTTTTTGCAATCTAAACAACTGGAAAGAAAAATTGCCACATTAAGTGATTAAAAACAGTTGCAAGCCTATATCGTAGCAAACCTCTTCTCTTTTGCCAGATATTGTATTTAAATAAGTAGAAACGTTCTTTTTCTATTAGATATGGGACTATATTTATATTTCAAGTCCAGTACTAAACCTTAGTAGTTCTGGTTATGTGGATTACAGTTCTGTGTGTGAGCTTTACTGTGTGGTCAGCTATTCCCCCATGTTGTCTTATCTTACTTAGCACCGTCTCGCTTTAATTTTATGCATGCAGACTTTTGAAACTGTTGAACTTTTTTCCACTCTCCTCCACTGCTTCCTTCCTTTTCAGTCTGTAGCAAACAGCACACAACCTTGTCACCCCACAGCTGCTGTCAGGCTGTTTCACCAATTATCACTGTGCTTGTACACACTTAGGTCACATACACTTGTACACACTTAGGTCACATACACTTACCCTTGTCACACACACAGTGACAGACCCAGTCAACACCATCACAGTGTGCTGTGTGCTGTATGCGAGGCGAGCAGCCTTAAAGCAGAGCACAGCATATACGCAGATGTGCTGCAGATCCACAGGCTTCACTGGGCCATATGGGCTCCATGAAGAAAGATGGTGCGTGCGTCTGGAGGAGCGCTGCGCAGGGAGGAGGGCTGGAGGACGATGGAGGGCCATGTGTGGTAGGAGCTGTGCAAGCAGTTGTTGAAGTATGTGAGCCATGGATGTGTGTGTGCTCGAGCACCAGAGGCTCCAGGAGATTGGTTAATGGAACAAATGGTCGCGGCGGGCCAGGGAAGAAGAACAGGCTCGCTGCTACCGCAGGCGCACGCAGCGCCCCGGGCGAGGGCTGCTTCATCTGGGCTCTTGCCACCCACACCCCCGCACCCCCACACCCTCCACTCCCAAACACGCACTGTGCTGCCATTCCCCACAAGCAAAAGGATGCACCTCTTTAAACTTTTCATTTGCAAATGAAGTTGGCAAGGCCTGGTACAAGGAGTGCTTTTATTAGTCTCATCTGTGTGCACACACTGAGACATGGGGCTGATGAGAGACTGAAGGATCAAATGAACACAGGCACAGGCCAGTGCACCAGACATACTGTCTTTATCCTCTACTATAATGGACCTCACAAAGAGACCAACTACTAGAGATTAAGCCACTCAGCTCATTTACATATTTAAGATCCAGGTTTTGCTTTCTATTTTGAATCACTGTCCCTTTTTTCTTTTAATACGTGACATATTATTACAAACACATCATAAATCTAAGTATTTGATCATGTATAGAGCCAAATAATACTATTTCTTGGGCCCTCACATCTTCTGTTCCTCTGTAATCTAAACTGGCTCCCTCTGGGTGGCGCTAAAGTCCTCCTCTCCTTGTCTGTTCTTGTGGTCTGTGTCAGTACTGCCCAGCTGGCTTCTGTAGCCGGGAGCAAGTGCAGGGCGGCCTGCTGAAAAAGCATTGTCAAGCGGTGGCTTTACAGCTCTATCACTCACACACAAACGCGCTCAGACGCACACATTTCAGCTCAGATGTCGCTGTAGCCAGCGGCTCACAAGCTGGAGCGTTAACTGTGCAAAGCTTCACATCTCCAGCCCCAGTCAGCGACACTCGCTAACACAACTTCATAAAAGTACAAGTAGAAAAGCACAAACACCTGCCCCTGCTTCAGAAGTAACTACACAAGGAGTCAACTCTTTATGCCATGAAAGCAGTGCTCAAACAGAGCCTGCCTCACGGCAGCACTTTGACTCTGCCTAAATGATAACGTGCCATCGGCTTCTCTCAAACCTGTGTGAATGTGGCCTCATAATAAAAGCAACAACTTCTGCTCACATTTACAGCTGCTGCAGGCGTCACTCTTAACCCATCTGTATTTAAATATACAAGTGTCATTCTGTCTAACCTAGCTGCCTACCTACGCAAAGAGAAAGGACTTTCCTCCTCCTTTATCTCTGCTAAAAATCATGTTCTAACAATTTTTAAGGGCAAGAAATTATTATTTATCTATTTATTTATTTATTTATGACACGGCAACAAGTTTTTGCCATAGTCACTTTTTCATTTACAAGGAAAGAATTCAGACTTTATTACAGTAAATTATTTTAATGTTAACAGCCATATAATGCAGTTATTCAGAGAACTTTATTTGAGGAATACATTTATTATTTATTTAATATTTATACAATAAACATTAAATAGTAGTCTGATGTCACCCATCTTTGTTCTCATTTTTTTAACATTAGTTTAAATAACCACCCAAAAGCGTAAAAAGGCCTTAACTCTTCTTAAAACCTCACCTCTTCTGCTTGTACTGATCTCACAGTAAATCAAACATTGAAGGGAGGCATGTGAAGCACCCTGATCAAAATCAACAGTGTTCCCATGTCAAACGATGTGTGTTAGCAAGAGCAACAACTGGCATGACAGGTTGGCGGTGCGGCAGAGGGGGCATCGCCGTGGGGCACACACACAAACACACGCTCTTCAGTGCCGCGCTGTGCCAGCCAAGATTCTCTGGAGCTCAGGGCGGCCAGGGTGGCACAGCGGGCCTAGGATTGGGCAAAAATCTGCTTTAGTGATTGTGTGCATGTGTATGTGTGTGTATGCGTGTGTGTGCAAGTGAGTGTGTGTGTGCATGTGCGGCAGCTGTAGTCAGGATGCCTCCGGCCGTGTTGTTGTAACCAGGCGGGCCGGGGCCGTGTGCCTGCACCCCTCGCCCCCCTCGCCCCCTCGCCCACCTCGTCCCTCTTCCACAAACAGGTTTAGAGCGTCAGGACAGGCCGCTGGGTTTGGGCAAAGGCGCAGGAAGCAGTGATGAAGGGCCACACGTGTGAATAAGGAGCGGATAATTGAATTGAACTAATTAGATCGAGAAATGAATAGCCCTCCAATGTGCTTAATTGCATTTAACCTTACAGAAATGTATATAAAATGTAATTTGTGCCACTATTTTTTCATTGATTTACTCCTAGTTTTTATAACTGTCACTTTCTTCTCATCAGTTTTCTCCTTTTTGCATATTACAATATTGAACATAACACTTATTTACTATCAAGGCTGCACAAAATTTGAATAGCCTAGAAAATGACTTACGATACCAGTAAACTTCTCATTTGAAATTTGAGTAAATTGACAACTTGAATCACTCTGATCATTTACCAAAGATAATCAGCTTTATTAATGTAAAACGCATATACTTGTTTTTATGCTTTCAGATCATGACAACATAAATAACTATTGACACTTTTCCTAAAGACACACATTCTTAATTCAGCTCTGGGAAATTTAGTTTTTGTAAATTAAATAGAACTAGGCCTAAGTAAAAAATATTGTAAGACCTTGCATTAATCAATATAATTCATTAAGCCTGAAGACATACAGTGAAACATTTGCTTTGAAGCATATTTCGAAGTCATCTCGCTAACACATGCTATCTTAATATATATTTTTAACAGTGGCTCCTCTCGCTGCTGTAGCACAAACCCACACGTACACCAAGTCAGATGGGGCTCGCTGAATGACAGACCCAAACGCCGCTTCCAGATTACAGTTTTTTTTTTTTTCTATTTCTCTCAAAACATGACGATAGCACTTTCCCTTTGGACCGTGCCTTGAGGACATATGCTTTCCACCTGTAAATAAATATGCAAACACGACCACAGAGTTTCCACACTAGCTGGTGGGCTGCACTGCTGTATGCCACCGAGAGATGCTACCAGCGTCTGTGCGACTTGTAATTAATCTCTTTAGTAGCTGCAGTCGATACTGGTGCAGATTGTAAAGCCCAAGTTTGATTGTGAACACGTCTGGGGAAATTACTGCAAAAAGTGCCTCGCAGCTAAACTTGCTTTTATTTTGTCGATAGCAAAAGGAGTAAAAAAACGTCTGATTCTAAATGTTTCTGAGGTGGTTGTGAGTCAGTGGAGGGTAGGGGCCAGCAGGTGGTGTCCTTTCTCCAGGTCATGGTTAGGAGCACAGGAACTTACAGATGTCCCATGATGCATCAGCAGCAAATTATTGAGCGTGATCACACAATATATAGAGCAGGTCGTTTGAAGAACTAGGATTATTCCTGCAGTCTAACTAAAATTAGACTACAGCGTGAACCATTACATGTAAAGGTTGAGAGAGTTCATCCGTATAAAAAGTATAATTTAATATAATATTCATTTAATATAATATATTTGTATCCTATTATAAAGGTCTTATATTTATTTAAGGAATATAGGTTTAAGGTTTTGTAGTACAGCTGAGTGAAATATGTGTAAAAAAAAAAAAACAAAAGAAAAAAACTCAAATTTGAAAAGATCTATTTAAAAAGTTGTGTTAACTTTACAATTTTTATGGGTATGTTACTTAAACTTCTCATCCATGTTGTCTCTTTAACTAAACCTGATTTATCTGTGTCCCGTTAGACCATTCCCAGTCCAACCCCTCTCCCCCCGGCGGTGGGCAGAGGCACGCCAGGCCCTCTCCTCTGTGTATGTGTGTGTGTGTGTGTGTGTGCTGGTGTAGGCCAGTGCCCGAGCATTAAGCCGTATTAAGCCCTAATTAATGAGTGTGCCAGTCGATGGAGGCCAGTTATTGGATTTGCTGCTTTAGCTGCTGGAAGGAGCGCTGCTTTAATCACACAGACACTCAGCTTTGGCGGCCGTGGAGAGCAGTGAGGTGAGAACAGAGGTGGATTACAGGTGTACATTGTGTAAGAAGGCCATAGGCATTCTGTCCCAGGTCAGACAGACACTGAGCCTCAGGTCTGCTCAGGGCTTTACCTGCTCTGTTACATAAACCTTACAGCACAGGTCACATCCAGAGCCATGACCTTTGAACCCTGTACGCACCAACAAAAGCTTTTTCAGCTCCTGAGTATTAACCTGCTTAATAGTCAATGTGGTCTTACTTTTTGCTGCTTAAATTGAATCAAATTAGTGCTGTGCTGTAGGGTTCATTTGAGTCACTTCAAATGAGATTAAGGCAGTTGGATACATGGTTAACAACAAGGACAATTCTAAAATTATGAATTTTGGATTTCTGAAGTGTCCATTTTACTTCTGAATGGTGTGACAATATTAACATTTTGATCTACCTTTTTTGTACAGTATTTTGGTATTGATACATTACAGTAAGCAAACGGAGATGGTTACTTATAATATAAATTTTCAGTAGCATTTCTTTTTTTTTTTGTTTAAGATTTGATATTTTTCAATTCTGACACAGGCCTTCCCATGCTCTTTAACAGAAACAGTCACTTCAAACAAACATGAAGAAGCAAAACAACAGGGTTTGTGTGTGACCTTTAGGTGCTGTTTGGGCTCCACACTGTCCAGAGTCCAGAGCTGTGGCTGACGTAGGCAACTGTGCACATTGAGAGGTCAAATCAGTGTCACTAAGGCTGTGCAATATATCAAATTTATGATTTATGAAATTTATGATAAATAAAATAAATATCTCTATTTAACTACACAATGTTCTAATCAAAAATATAATTACATATGTTCAGAATGGTGTGTGTATTTGGTATACTCTGCAAAACACCATACATCCTCTACTGTAACACTTCTAACACTTTAATCTTCAACTAAACATTACTGTCACAAAATATAGCCTTGCGTAATATTTTAAAATAGTTGTATATCTTCTCTGCACATTACCTTTGACAGTATAGAACTAAACATTTGATATAATTGTGATTTAAATTATTACCCAATTTATGTTATTTTATTGCTAGATTATTTTGCCATAATCAAACAGCCCAGTGTCAGAAAGGGCTGACCTGAAAGTTGCATTAAAAATGGCACAGTAATGAAAATGTAAAATAATCTTTTGTGAACATTAATGATGATACAGTGTACTACAACTACATAAATCATGATGCTTTGCTCTGTAATGGTACAATGCAACGTAACATAAAAAAATAATTACTTTTTTTTGGATCGCTTTCACCCACTACCTTTCAGCAGTGTCAAAATAAATATCACACCAAACGCTTAATAGTTTTGTACAGATTTGACTAGTGTTATAGAATATATATGAGTGAGTATGAATAGAATAGAAGTGTATTATCTATTGTAAAATTATCTTTTGTGATCTTTGACAATGTTACAGCATATTACAACTACATAAACCACGATCCTTTGCTCTGTTACAGCACAATACAATATATAAACGCATAACATAAAAACACAATTACTTTTTTGGATTGCTTTCACCCACACTGCGTACACCTTCTTGCAGTATCAAAATAAATATTGCACCAAAGCCTTAATATAGTTTTGTGTAGATTTGCCTAGTGTTATAGAATATATATGAGCAAATATGAATAGAATAGCAGTGTATTGTGCACGGCACCTTGAAGTGGGGCAGAGAGCAGATTGCGGAGGAGAGCGGGATGTTGCGTTGGGCCTTCTGTCACAGGCGCGCGGCTCTGCCAACATGACCAGCAGGAGGAGGGCAGCTGTCCACACCCCCTGGCTACATGCCCCGCCCACTGCCCCCCAGCCTCACAGCCCACCCTTTTTTAATGGTCTTCAAGACACACCACCGCGTCCTCACCAATTACTGTCACCTTTCAACTTGATTAGGATGGTTAATGAAATATTTCTGTGACAACATGACATCATTACAACTATACAAATGGATTCCATATTGTATGTTTTAATTCGCTCAAGAGAAGTAGGCTAATAAATTACTACAAACAAAACAAAAAAAAAACACTGGCCTACATATTGTCTGCAGCCTAAATCCACACATTCCACATTTTCCATATGAAGCATCTGTTGTGTGAGGGCATGCATTCACGGCTGCTTAAGACTCGAATAAAATCAAGGCCAACAGTTGTTGTTCTAATTTTTATAGATTTATTTTGCTGCTTCTTACTTACTCACCTGTTTAGATTGAATTAAAATTAAATTAGATTTTTCAGTAAATGAGTTCAGATTATTTACTGTGAAGGTTTAAAAAATATGTTGTTTTCTTACTCTTTTTTTTCTTTTAAAACGATAGATACTTCATTAAAAATGTAGCTCTTCATAATATAACCAGGTAATTATAAAATTTTCTTCACTGCTAAAAATGTTGTGCATTAAATATGTAGTATGTAATAGTATGTGTTTTACTTTTTATCAATGATACAAAAAAGTCAGTACTTGACAATTTGTAAATAATTTATAAAAATCTTCCTCCTTTTTAAGAACTGAATGAGCTCTACACAGTATAGATTCCATACAGTTTTTAACAGCGTTAAAGACATTATTGGCAACTCAGAGAAACTGAAAGACATCTGACTCCATATGGCTCAGTATGCAAATGTGCATTCCTGTGAGCTGAGCGCAATGCTGTGTGAACCAGTTCACCGCTGCACTGTGAAAGACTGAATGAAATAATGGCAGAGGCTGGTGGGAAATATTTGAGCTGTGCCCCTCCACACACCCATCCCAGCTGGAAGAGCCACCTCCATCAAGCACGCACAGCACCCTGAAAGGGCCCTTTGTCTGTGCTCGCTGGTGTCACCGAGGACACGCTAATTGGGACGTCCCAGTAATCAACAACTGCACAGAACAAACTTTCTCACTATATTTTACCTGCAATTTCAAAGGGACAGCACCATTCTATCTCTTTTTTTGTGAGTTGTAAGTTTGAGCTTTAGTCTTCCTTAAGACTGCCTTTGACCAATTATCATTCTAAATTAAAAAAAATTAATTAATTTGTATCTCTGAGTAGGGCTGGGTGTAGATGTACTAGTATTGCCATTATGTGATTCAGAGCTGCTCTGTTTAATGCAGCTTTATGCTCTAACAGAGACTACAGGTCAGCCTCTGTCATGCTCAGAGTAAATGACACGTGGATTTAACCAATCACAGCATGAACTCTCAGAGGAAGCAGGTGGCTTTAGTTATTTCATTCATTGCGTCGTATTGTCCTGTCAAAGACCATATATAAAACGACTTGTGTATTGAGCTCAAATCTTTGTGGGTTTCGTGGCTTTGTGGCTCATGGTAGGAGCATCTATGATCCCATTTTAAACCACTGTCTGAGTACTTTAGGTTTCTGCATCTTATTTTTCTATTTTTTTATGACTCAGCATAATCCTCAAAAAGGAAATTGGTTACCATGGTAACAGCATGAAAGTTTATTATAAACCCTTATTATATTGTATTTCATGAGTTATGTTTTTGTAATGACACTTCCAGACCAAATTGTATCTAGTTTCACTTTTCCTCGCCTGTGCTCACCCTTTGTGTAAACTCCTTATTTGACAAGCACAAGTCCAGTGACATTAAAAAAGTCTTTGTTCTCTCTTCCAATATTTACACCATTTGGCTGTGTATGAGGCAGGAGGAGCCGTCTCAGTCAATATTGTGTGTGTGTGTGTGTGTTGTAGGCTGCAGCAGTTGGACCGTCACTGTCAGAGCAGCGCTCAGCAGGTGTGTGAGCTGCTGGCCAAACAGAACCAGCTGATGCACGAGAGGAACGCACTCACAGAGGAGATGCACAACCTACGCATCGAGGTACAACCACCCAAACTTTTAAGACTGTGGAGAATGACTGCACTGTACTGAAGCATTAAATACTATTACCAGTCACATTGTTTAGTCTTTTTCTTATTGTGAAGGTCAGTGGTTCTCAACCTTTTTTTTTTTTTTTTTTTTTTTTAAATCTCAAGTACCCTTTAAGCTTTGTCACACACTCTGATTACCCCCTATCTCGGCTGTTAGACAAATACATCTGTCTACTATAGTAATACATTTTCTTGTGCTCAAATTTCTCTTAAACATTATTGTAAAAATATACTCCAAAGATGTTTTCAAATACTATTCAATTTATTATTTTTTTTTTATTTTAAATTTTTTTTTAATCTCAAACCATCCCCAGTCCCCCACTGTATCACCAGGGATCCTTGCACCCCTGTTTGGGAAACACTGGTGTAGGTTACTATATCAGGTGTTTTCCCAGCTGTAAGAGTGACTCATCTTGTGACTCATCTTCTACAAAATGTGTAATAGTCCATGTCTGTTTTTACAGCTTCCTAATGTGAGACAAGTGGACGTACTGACCACATGACCTGGAGGTACGTGTGCAGCTGACCAGTTCTAAAACTGATCTCCCAGAAGTTGGACCATTAAAAGAGTTGGACACAATTGGACACAATATGAAATAGATTTTTTACACTTGTGGGGTGAAAATGTAAGCTTTTATAGTTAAATTATGATTTTCTTTTTCTGAGTGAGACTTAATTATTTGCCTTGTAGATCTATTACTCCTTTCACTTATAGACATTCATTCATTCAGACAAGAAGACACACAAAGGAGAGCAGATTGACATAGTGCTTTATTGAAGCTGTCTGTAAGAAGGAAAATAATGTGCATCCCTATCATATACATTTCATGTGTAAAAATACTAAGGATGTACAGTGTAAAAAACAGCTTCATGTTGATGGTAAGTAGTTGTTTTCACGTGGAGGCAGCACTGTGTCCTGACAGCACGAGGACAGAGCTGTTGGATCTGCTTTTGTGTGAAAAATCTTTGTTCCCAGCTCTGTCCCAGAGTCAACAACACCTCATGAAGTTGACTTGACAATGCTTTTTTTGGGAAACTTGACCACTCAAACAACTGTAAAGCTACAGTAGATTTGGACATAGAAATCTGATATAGTTTGTATTATGAGCCTTTTTGAATGTGTTATTAATAAATGTGTCTCATGCTTCTTGTAATGAACGTTATTAGACAGGTACCAGAGATGGAACAGAGGGAGGGGGGGAGGGGGAGTGGGTTTGCAGATATGAGGGTGAGTACTAGAGACCGGTCCAAATGTTTGAGCAGTTCACTTGTTTTCAGTGAACGCAGGGCTGTTGGGTTACTAACAGCAATGACTTATATTTACAGAGCAGCGTAAAGAGGAAATACTACTGAAGTGGCATTTGTTGTGATAGATGTAGAGTACAAACAGCAGCAGCTTAAAGAGTGAAACTCAAAGGTTCCACAAAAGTCCAAGGGAACGTGTAAAGCTGTAACTGGCCGCTCCAGTGTGCCCAAAGTCACATTCCCAGTGGAAAAGCCACACTGATGAGCAAAGTTACTAAGATCCACCTCCTCCACCTGTGAGAATGGAGTGAAGTATCCTGATTGCTGAACTTTGACTGTTTCTTTGAACTCTGTGAGCTACTTCTGACTTAACAGGAAGAGTTGGATAAAGAGAGAACTTTAAAAAGCAAAAGACATCAGTGGATCTGCTTCTACAAACATTCGGACTGACCAAGTAACTGGTGACTGTGAGCCCTGAATCGGACATCTCTGGCATAAGGGACACTGTCCTTCAGGTTTCAACAGCTCATTGCTTCAAAGCTAACAGTGATATACAGAGGAAACATGTGCTTTAAAATCCTTGCTTTTCTTAAAAACATAAAAAGCCTAAATGTTTCTTTAAAGTGGAGCTGAATCAGATTCTTCTGAAAAATAGTGGAATGAGAAAGTGCCGTGGCCAAAGCTACAAAGCAGCGTTTTGATGAACTCTGGTTTCTAATGATTTTGGCGTTAAGTTGCACGTAGAGCTAGAACTCCTCCGCCGCGCACAGACCTGGGTCAAATCAAAGCTGAAATCCTTCCAAATACTCGGCAGCGCTCGCCCGCCGCCGCTGCCAGCTGGGTGCGATTTGTAGTCATTTTGAACTGTGGCTTGTGCCAGACAGGCTCAATTGATCAATCTCACACAAGTATTTTTCATGAGACTTGTGACTGGGGCCTGGTAGTGTGGACAGAGGACTACAGCCATCCTGCCTTTAAGCATCTCTGCAAGCGAAGAGCATTTCAGTGGATGTCCAAGAGTAAAGCCTATCGAGTAAGAGCAGCGAGAATTCTTAAAATATTTGTAACAAAATGAAACAAAGGGAGGCATTCATTTTTCAGAAAGACAGTAGAAAAAAACTACAGCCCCTTCATACTAAAACATAAAAAATAAATAAATTAGAAAAAAATTCAAGTTATTCTCAATAATAATAAAACATTCAAATAAATACATTGGAATGCAGTTTTCTACCCCTTGTCCTCAAACGTATATGACAGCTCTCTCAGAGGAACACCAATACAAACACATGCTTTGTCTAGGTGCTAATTGAAAAGAATAATAACTGGCATATGTTTTCCATAATTGAAGTGCTAGAAGTTAGAAGTTCTTCGGCTTTCTCTGAGCTAAACCATAAGGCTTACTCGGTTTATGAAGACAGGACTTTTGGGGGGACTTTTGAAAATGTTATTAAGACTGGAAGACATGACAAGCACAACAAGGTCCAGACCAGAGAGGGGACAGGGCGCCTCAAAAACAGGATTCGGGGGGTTTAGTGGGTAGACTTTTCAGAAACATGCTTCAACCTTTAACTCAAAACAATAGCACTTGCAATTAATTACATTCATCTCGCTGCGGGTTTCAAACTTCAAAACTCTTCTCATCGACTTCCACCTGCGCATATAATGCTAACCAACTAGGTCTGTCACGATAATTACTAGATCGACTTGTGAGGGTATTTTTTGTAAGATTTGAGCCGTAGAGGGTTGAATAAGTAACTTCTATAACTCAATATAGACACAAACTACTAAAAGTATTTAATTCTACTATTTATTTATTGGAGTTTGTGGTTTTTTACATTTAGAATAGTTTTTGGGGATAATCCTGCTTTAGGATGATTGTATCAGTGGCATAAATTTGTGTCAGTATTGTCTTTTATAGTTTTCTTCAACAATATATGGTTATCGTGACAGGCCTATAACCACACAATCCAACATAAGTATGACTATAAATAAAGATATATATACATATACATTGTCTTGAATGCGTCCTGTCTCCCTCTCATTGTCACATTTTGGTCACAAAACACAAAAAAACAAACACATGGAGCAGGAAGGCAATCCGCTTTCCCTCCTACATTCTTCAGCCATTTTGTTTCTTGAGGTGCCTTTTTCACTCAGCCCTAAGAAATAACAAAGTTCTCTTTTATAGAATCATAATACAATAGAAAAAGTTAAATATAAAACCGATGAACAATAAATAAAACATATATATAGTAGCAATTGCTGTGATCGATGTAAACCCATAAATTGTTGATGCATACCTCAACAAATTCTCAAAAAACCCTTTGATATAAACCCCTCACTTAATAGAGTACATTAGTTATAAGCGATCACATTAGAAAGATTAATTTCATTCTTGGAGCCATGATAACAATATGTCACAGTAAAGCTTTTCCAACATGGACACAAAGTACCGTTTTTCCCTTTTTTGGGGAGAGGGGTGGGACTTTTGAACAAAAAAAATGGGAGAACAATCAAGCAAACCCTTTTCCTCTTATTTTCACCTCTTAGAAACTGCATTGCATTGTGGGTAATGACTTAGAGGGGCATCAGTTTTAGCCATGCTGTGAGTTGAGGTGTGCTCCTTTAGACTCACAAAGCTGTACAAATAGTAGTAACATAGATCCATACGATGTTAGCTTAGCTGTTGTGTTATGATCTGCAGCATTAAGCCTGTGTAGCGTAGCACCGGGTTTCACTAGTTGCAGTTGGAGTACAAGTAGGAGGAGTTGTAGTACCTGTAGTAGTTGTAGTAGTTGTAGTAGCAGCAACAATAAGAATGGATTGCACAGAGCAAAACCTGAGTCGAATCCTGCTTGTGTCTACAGTATGAGGTGGTGTGATTTTCACTATTTCAGCTGCTTCCTCGTTCAATCCTAAATTATTCTTTGCAAGGATTGAATCAGTCTACTTGCAAAAAAGCCTGAGATACAACCAGTTATGGCAGTTTGGGTTGAATATAGTCTAGTTCTACTGTAAAAAGAAGAAACAACATTGAACTTGTGTGTTTGGTTAACTGCAGGAGCCAATCGAATCACAACAGGTTAGCACTGATGCTCCCTCTACTGCGATAAATGATAACCAGATGAGTTGGAGGAGAGTTTTTGATGTTATTAAGTATCTCTTCACGAAAATGTGAAAAATACAGATGAGGGGTGAAAATGAGAGGAGGAAGTAATGATGAGAAAGATAAAAGATCAAATCCATCCAGACAGGCAAGAGTCCCACAATGACCCTATGTGATGACACCGTGCCGCCCGCTCTACTCCCGCCCGCTGGCCGAGTAGGAGAACTGCGGGAAGTGCGGCCGTCTCTCATTGTCCAGACAATCCATACCGTCCTCATCAACTGAAATCATATCACAGTATTAGTCAATAACCAAATGTCCTTGATTGACTAAAACACATACAAAATACTAAGTGTTTGCTCCATGGCATGTTATTCTGCTGTTGATTTACACATAAATGACTCAATTAGCGACTCTGTCTTTTATGTGCCAATTTTCCACTAACTAGCTGATGTGCGACCTACAAAACAAGCAGAACCTCTCTGTTAAAAGTGCAGAAACACATTGGGTTCTCCTCATGCATAATTCAGTGGCAAACATTTGATAAAACCCGTATCTGGATTTTTTCAAACACTTGTGAAGAGCCACATGAGGCCCAAGGGCTATTACTCCGACACTAGAATAAACACAACAACACATCTAAATGCGTTCGTTCATCCCACTTCATTTAGTGAAGAAACAAGAGGAGGGTCTACATGCAATTAATTCAACTGTTAAAAGTGTGTAGAAGTAATTGGGGGACCTGCTGAATCTAAACAGTGAAGTTCCTCTGTACTGACTGAGCGCTGTAGAGGAGTGTGCCATGTGACTCACATTTCTCTGGTGGAGTTATGGTAATGGTCTGTGCCGTGAACTCCTCGTCAAAGTATCTGGTGTCTGTCTCTGACGTCACCTGAGGCTTAAAGGGAGGGACCAGCTGCCAGAAAATAAAAAAGCAAAGAAATGTGATGAGCTGTAGTGCAATGTAGACACTAATCTCAAATAAAACATGTTATTGCTTCCAATGAGAAAATCTTTTAAAAAGCAACTTTCTGGTATTTGCAAAAGTTCAGATTAAAAAGTTCAAACTGTGATCAACTCCAGATGTACAGAGGAAACAAAGGCTGTGGGAAGGTGGAGATGCAGTGAAGACACCTGTGCAGTGATCAGAGGTGTGACACAACAGGCCTGGGGTTATAAAGCTTCTGTTACACCTCCAGAATGCCCTGCATACATTTCCTGTTTACATGTGACACAAGCACAGTCTGTGCGGAGAGAGGAACAGAGTCTCAAACTCTCCTGGATTTAAAGAGGAGCAGGCATGGCTGCTTATGGAGGCCTCAGCGGGTGAGTCTTACTTGTTTAGACCTTTTTTCACAAAATCATATTTTTACACTAAATGACCTTGAATGTGAAGGCCCTGCTCAAGTCCTAGCCATAGCTGCTACTTCAGTATATTAATATTTTGATGTAAATATTATACTATTTTCCAGGTATAGTCCGTCAAATGGGCCAAGTGATTGCAGAGGAGCATGTAAGAAGTGTCATTTGGTGTGACCTGTGATAAATTAAATGATTGAAATTATCAAACTGACAAAAAAAAAAAAAAAATCTTGTCACAATGATAGTGTCAGAGGTTAGTCTGACTATAAATGCTCTGTTGCTGTGCTCTAATACCTTTTTATCATAGACATCCTGCCAGTCGATTCCAGTGAAGAAACTGTGTCTCATTATTTCTTTTGCATCATCAGGTCCTCCTCCAAGCCTGATGAATGACAATGACAATGTTACTTTACATTAGAGTAACAAACCCAGACAAGAGTTCCCCTCGTAGCTACCCTGACCTCTTGTTGGGGTCTTTGATGAGCAGGCCAGACAACAGAGACTTGGCGTCAGAAGACAGCGTTCGAGGGAACTTGATGTCCTCCATGAGTATGAGCTCAAACAGTTTCTCGTGGTCCTGGTTGTAGAAGGGAAGGCGCCCACACATCATCTCGTATGTGACCACTCCCAGGCCCCACCAGTCTACCGCACGGCCATAGTCGTTATCCTCCAAAACCTAAAACACACGCACACACTTTGCTTTTACTACAGGCATTTTATGAGGCCATTCCTTTTTACCGCACCTTTATTCAGCACTAATTTTATTGGGTTAGAGCTCCAAGGTGTTTTGTTTAAGTGGCAGATAAAACTGGGAAGAAAAGCTGCTGTGACTGAGCCAGTGTAGGAATGGCTTTGTAAATAAGCACAGATAATGAAGGGCTCAGGAGGAATTTAACTATACCCAAATATTTTATATTATGCAAAATGACTAATGTGAGCTTTTAGTCATGTTATAATGTTGCTACCTCCTCAGAATCATACCTCAAGTTGTGTTTTCTTTGATTCAGACATCTTTGATTAATCCTCAATTATTGGCCTGTCTACATCTTAAAAACTCAAAATGCTCAGTTTGACCTTGTGATGTCATGAAGCGGTTGTTTTGAAGAGCTACCTTTTACCTTTAGTTCAGTAGACTAGCAATTCCAAGACTGAAAGTATCCAAATGATTTTAGTTAAGGTGTATGGAGCTTAAAAACACAGTGAAGCACTTCCTGTATTACCGCATGACATTAGAAGGTGGAACAGTGTTTTCTGTTTGAAGCCTAAATATGCAGGGTTTCTGTGTGTGTGAATGAAAACAAAAGACAACTCCAGGTATGTTAGAGATGAGGAAACAACATCATAACATAGGTCAGAAAACAGCATAATATGGGCCTTTAACATTTTAGTAAAATTACAAATCACAGACAACATTTTACTTACAATAAATCATAACATCCCACGCATTACAGAAAAAAATATGGTGCCAATTAACTGTGTGTTGTTCTCTCTATCCAGTCAAATTCAAAAGTATTAGAATCACAGGTGAAATGTTTTTATATTTGTCAGTGTAAATGAAACAGGTTCTTATAATTCCATACTTATGTTTTTATTAATAACTTTTTGGCATAGAGGTTGCAGGCAGTGGCTAACATCATGGAGTGGCAGGTCTTCAGAGGACTACCTATCTCTCCCCAGTGGACTCTGCCAACTTTGCCTGAGAGCACGGCTGGCAGGAACAGACAGGCGAGCACCTGCCCTGTGTGGGTCAGGGCTGTCCTGTAGTGGGACTGTGTGTGCTTATGCCATGAGCTGAAGGACCAGCTTGCTCCTTTATCAAAGCCTCTAAACAGGCCCAGAATACAGCTCCCAGCTCCTGTGTGCCTGTGTCATCTAAACTTTTGCGTCCTCTGATAGCTCCTTTCCTTCCTCGGCTTTCATCGACTCTGTAACAGGAAGACCAAGGAACAAGGAGAGGAAGTATTTCAGGTGCAGCGGAGGTCTGTATTAACATAATAATCTTATTAACATGTAACACAGTAATGAGTGTGCACTGTACTCTGGTGTGTGTGTGTGTGAGTGACAAGCTGATCTGGAGAGGGGCCAGCGCGGCATATGCTGCACATCTCGCCAATAATAATAACATCCCTGTAAATAATGGAGCAGGCTGCGTGGACATGACCGCACGCTAACACACATTAATATAGACATGCAAACAGATTTTTGACCATGGACTGGAGAAAGTACCAGAAACCAAGTGGTTTAAAAATATACTGTACGCACTGACTGAGCGATACATGGCGATAAAAACTACGGGACAGCTGGCAGATGCACACACAAGTGAATAAATAGATTCAAATGAAGCACTCAGAATAGGATAAATAAAACCTGTTCAACCAAACTGCACAGTGACTATTAAGAAATATCAACTTAATGTGAGATTATTAAATACTGTGTTTCTTTGGCTTTAAACATGACATGATTTTAATATTAACATGTAAATCAAAAACGGGTAGATCATTTCAACATAACTTTCCACTTATCATGTTTTAAAGCCTGCACAGTTGAAATGCTGGGGACATGATGGTAAGTCTGCGTCTCACTGCTGCTCTGTTCTTTGCCTGAACTCACACTTAACACGGCACTGCTAATGACGCTTCAGTTTAACATGGGCTGGTTTTACCACATAGTGCCTCTGTGTGTACTGTGTAGTGTGTAAAGCTGGTCACCCTGTTGGCAGCTGCAGACACAAGCTGGGGAACAAAGTGTGCCGCCAGCTCCAGATATTCTATTGATTGGTACGGCTGGAGGGATAACACTGGCTTAGGCTGCTGGGAGACTGTCAGACGCTCACACACACAGCAGATGGAATATTTATCTGTCCTCATCAAATTCATAAAGTTTTCAGAGAGACAAACTAGGAGGCGTTTGGTGTTGGTTCAGTCCCTGCAGCAGGAGCAGAGACACAATGCTTTATGAAAATGATTAAAAATATTAAATTGTTATCGGCAGGACTGTGTCAGATGAAGGTTCAGTTTTAGATGCACACATGCTGTATGGACATGCATGAGCAGGCACCAGAGTGAGCTCACTGAAGGGAGTTCACTGAAGGTGCTTTTGTCCTGGGACTGGAATAGTAGCGGCAGCTCGTCTGCAGGCGGGGAGCAGATTAGTCCTCACAGAGCCAGGATGATGCCCCACTGCCCCAGGCCCAGCGCGGGACCTCGAGTGTGGAAAAGATGTGTTTAAAAAAACAGGCACCGTGTTATAAATGAGATCAGAGGAAATAGGACGAGACTAAACTGAAGAGCCACTTACAAACAGAAGAACATGAGTTTGATCTGTCCTGTCCCTGTGGGACAGACTGGTGGCAGCAGCTCTTGGGACCGGGTCTTGGCAGCCTGGACACGACTGCATGGGACAGGACAACACACAGCCTGTGGCTGTCCCCACTGCTCCACAGGAACTGTGCTCTGGCCCAACTCACTCCCACAGGGTAGAGCTGCTGTACACAGCCACCTTCACTACACAAGCTCTATGTGCTTTAATGGATTTCAATTCTAAAGTCTATAAATGTTTATGATTTCTAAGCAATAAAAAGACGTTACTTTTTTGTGTAATTTCTGTGAAAAGATGAGTCTGGTTATGGTACTCTGTTTATCTACAGAGTTATTGTTGGTTTCTAATTTGTTGGACAAAGCTTTACTTTTGGTTGTTCTCCATAAATCATCTGGACATTTCTCTAATGACACAGGACCTTTCCCTGATGCACCCCTGAAATCCTCCATGGTACCCCTTCCTCCTTTAATCGTGCTCCTCTGCCTCTCTGTAACTTGGCTCAGAGGGAACAGTGTTATTTTTACATGCGGGCGGGCGGGCGAGCAGAGCGTGAGGCGGGCGAGTGGCGGCGGCGCTGGTGTAGATTTCCAGGTTTTTTCCGAGCACCTTCCTCCAACCTCGCCCATCTGCCGCCATCTGCCTCGCTTTAGCCTGCACTTTCTACTGCATCACACACACATAAACGCACATCCTGTGAAAAATAACCAACAGCCTCCAATCAGCTTTTGGCACGCTACGGAAGGGAAAAAAGCACAAAATACTGCGCCAAATTGTCCTCCATACTTTTTCAAGTGGGATACACTCTATATGGCTGTCCCCTCATCTCCACATCGCCACCACCCACAGTCCCGCGCACCTCGCCAGTTGATCTAGCGGCCTTAGTAGGAAGCAGCGCAGAAAGCTGGCCGGTGGACAGCTGCAGTGAATCTACAAGAATGTGTTAGATGTATGAATATATGAATGCACATGTTATTTAACTAGCTCAGAGCCAATATTTCCAACAGAGAGAAAATATGTGCTCAGAGAATGACTAGTGGTGTTAATCAATCCATAAAAGACACTACAGTAAATGTTTGAAATCAACCTGCCTAAAACTATTCCATATATAAACCATTCTGCCTGTGGGTGAGAGCACCGGTCTGACTGCGTAGAGCGGTGAGCTTTGTATTTCAGTGGTGGAATGTAACAAAGTAAAAGTAGTAAAGTACTGTATTTACATAAAAAAATAATAAGGTGGATACTTTTTACTTTTACTTCACTACATTTGAGAGCAGGTATCTGTACTTTCTACTCCACTATATTTGAACAGGCCTGAAAAGTCCTGGTCTCACACAAAAAGTATTGTCTGAGACATGCTGAAATCCATGCAGGTTTTTTTTAATCAATGTCAAATAGAAACAGCAAGGAAAAAAAAAAAGTTTCTTTTGAACAAAATTCAGCATAAATGTCCATCAAAATCACCATACATCTGAAACTTTATTAGCATTCAAACACTTACATTACATTTTAGATGGGCAATTTAATACTTTTACTTAACTGCTTTAGATTTTTTTCATGTGATACTATTACTTTTACTTTGTTATCTGTGCTTGAGTACTTCTTCCACCACTGTTGTGCATCCCGTGGTTCATAGGGGCCGTCCCAGCCAATCCTTGAGTGGGACAAACTCAGTGCCTAATGGACGGACCGCCTGTGGATGCGCAGATGCTTTTATGTAGTACAAAGCCTCTGACAATCTGCACAGTTTACAGAACTCCGTTTACTCACATAACAGCCAATGCAGTCTGTGTCATTTATCATTCACGTGTTTCCAAGACTTTGTCATGTACCAAAGTGGATTGGACTCCTCTATGGGATTCTTATGCAGGTTAAAGAAGTAGGGAAATACTTTTGTTTTGCTGTGTTGTGTTCAGGCATATGTAGTTGTCCCAGTCCAGTTTTTTACTACTTTAAAGTAGAAGTGGGATGTATGAAAAATACAACAATACATACATTGCAATTAGTTTTGGCGAATTGCAGAATTAGAATATCAAGTTTATTGTCTAAAATTAAAACTATAAAAAATGATAGCAAAAGCTGACCAAATGTTTAGTGTAATCACCCAAACAAGCATATATGAAGTGATATTTCTAGAAAAGTGTGGTTAATTTTAATGTTTTCATTACAGGCAAATTTGTCAAATTACCACTGTAGTAGACAATGAAGTTTATGCACATTCCTGATGCTTTGTTAAAATATTGTCTAAATATTATTACTGGGATAGTAAAATCAAGGCATTGATTTTTGCCTATAGTGCGCTCCCCTACTATAAATAACATGACTGCTCTATTGCAATACACCAGAGGTTTATACTAGTATAGTTATAAAACTGATGCAAAAAAGAGTCCCACAGTGATTGTGAAAAGCAAATGCTCTTTTTCAAATAAACAAATATTTGTTATCTTGTAGTGTAATTTGTAAATAGGACAAGTAAAATAATGTTTTTTTTAGATTCATCCAGTTTTATATTTACACAGCCTAGTCCAAGAAAGAACTGCAACTTTTCCCAGAACGATTCCTCTACCTTTAATGAAAAATAAATCGCTAAACCATAACTGTATAAATTATGTAATTCTTTAGAGGAAGCCAAAGTGCAGAGAGAGGAAGTGTGAGGCAGAACAATGGGAGAGAGAGGAGGGAGACGTGTTACCTCGGGGGCGAGATACTCCGGCGTTCCACAGAAGGTTTTCATGGTAGCAGCGTCTGTGATACCCTCTTTGCACAGGCCAAAATCAGTGATCTTGATGTGGCCATCTTTGTCGAGCATCAGGTTTTCTAACTGCAAAACAAAGCAAACAAGAAATTGTCTCACTGATAAAAATTAAGGAGTAAAATCCTATGATTATGTACTTGGGAGAGAGAAGAAAAGACTGTTATTACCACTTTGAAACACGGGTGGCACTAGACGCATTTTGCAAATAAACTTCATGAGTGTCACAAAGCTCTGAGCCTTTCATTTTAATGTGTCTCACTGTGAGCTGTTTTCTTTTTGTTTCTTGGCTGATGAGGAAGTCTGGGGCCAAGGCCAAAGCTGCCAGGCACACTCAGACAGAGGCAACGCTGTACACACCTCTGGACCCTCCCTTGTCAAAATTACAAAGAAATCAACATTTTTCACTACTTCAACTTCAACTATTTATAAGGTCCTTGAGGGGCAATTGTCTCACAGTCAGTGATAGCAAAGAATTCATATGACCTTATAGTTCATGACAATGGATAAGGACATGATAAAAAGGATCATTTAAGTTAAGTAAAAAGTTAAATAAGTTTCTCATCTCATTGTCTTTTAACATAAGATTCAAAAAGAAACTGGCCAATTACACTTACACTGAAGTGCAAACCACACATTTTTGTCATATCTGATTATGTACAAATATTGTTTATGCTAATAGTAGACTCTTCACAGCAGCATGTTAGCTAGAGCACAGTGTCGCAAAGTTAACAGTAAGTTTTACTAAAATCATAAAATAAAAAATGAACAACGTATTGAAATTCAAATTAATTAAAATGAAAACTACCCAGTGATTTGTATATGTAGAATACTTATACCATTTGTGTTGCTGGTTCAGTATTTATTTTTTCTCAAAATTAGCATTAGCGGTGTTAGCATTCAGACATAAACCTCTACTTTTCTAAAAGCAGAAGGCTCCTCTGAGGAAGAATTCATTTGATTTGTGCAGTTTTTAACTCCCTGTCCACTGCCTTTTTTTTAATTTCATCATGACTCTGCAAAAAAACTCCACAGATACAACTGGGCAAGAAGCAGTGACGCTAACAGTGTGGCTGGCGGGCGTTGCTGAGCCTACTGCTAAACTAATATGGTTGTACCTTGAAGCAGTCAAATAGGAGTCTAATCAGCCACTAAACCGTTTGTCAGTGAAGTTGTTACAAACAAACCTATATTTTCCCTTTACACGTTTTTCTTTTAAGATATTTTAGCCCATTTGTTTCATTCAACTGGGTGTGCGAAATAGGGGTGAGGAGTGGGGAGAGACATTCAGCATATTCTTACAATGTAAAGGCATGAGAGCAGCCCATGCCCCTGAACTACTGACCCCTCCACCCCTGTGCTTTTACCTTGAGGTCTCGGTACACTATCTTGGCTGAGTGCAGGTAGTCCAGCGCAGACACAATCTCAGCTCCGTAGAAGCGCGTGCGTTCCTCAGAGAACACTCGCTCTCTGGACAAATGGAAAAACAGCTGCGGAGAGAAGAGAGGACGACGAGGGTGACAGAACGAACGGCAGAAGAAGAGGGAGGGGGGACAGCACAGCAATAATTACTGATTTATTGGAGGAAATTAGCACAACACAAACTGGCTGCCCGCACCATATTGAGATGATAGATAGCGGAGGAGAGAGGGGTGTCTCGGAGGAGGGAGGGGGGGAGGCGCTCGGCAGCTGGCGCCTCATCCAGCACATATACCTCTCCTCTGCTACCCTCTGGGCGCCATTGGCACAGTCCTGAGCGGAGTTTGGTGACAGGGCCAAATCAAGGGTTTAATCAAAACACTAGTCAAGTTAAAGATAGGGCTCATGGCTGCCAACTGATCCTTCCTCCTTAAAAAATTACACATATTTGGCAACTTCAAAGTGAGAGGTGTGATTCAGGTGATAAAGTTTGGGTAAAAAATACTACAAGGCAGTGCACTAATAAAATCTTAAAATCTGTGTAACGTTTCTGGGGAAGGGTCTATTACCTCCTTGTCTCCATGGAAATGTTGATTTGTACAAAACACTCCATACTAAAAGTTAGTTGTAATTATACTTTAAAGTCCTATATAATGCAAAACAGACTCCTGTAAGCTTTTAGTCATGTTATAAAGTTGTTACCTCACCAGAAACAAACCTGGAATTATGTTTTGTTTCATTCACAAAAGTTTATGTAATCCTGTATTATTAGTCTGTCTACATCTCCCAAGCTCTAAATGCTCTGATCCACCTTAATGTCATGTCATATAGTGGTAGTTTTCAAGTTAACAGTTACCTTTTACCTTTTATTCAGTAGAGAGGGGCAGTTCCATAGCTGAGATGATCTTGATGATTCTAGTGAAGGTGTATAGAGTTGAGTCCTCTATTACCACGACATCACATGGTGGAACAGAGTGTTTTCCGTTTGAGAGCAGAACACAATCTAAATATGCGGGATTTGTGTGTTAAATATGTGAATGAAACAAAACACAACACCAGGTATATTTTGATGAGGATTATAACATACAGTAAGATTAGAATATTGCATAATAAGGGCCCTTTAAATTCCAGCGCAGATGTGAAGAGATGGATGAAATTGTATTTACGAAACGAAACAACTCTATATTTCAAGTTTCTGTTCTGTGTCCCGTGCCAGTGTCTCACTCTGTCATCCAGCTGCATGCCGCCATGACACCAGCCTGCTGTGCCATATGAGTCAAGTTGTACAAATTACCCGTGAGACCTGGGGACGCACACCTCTCCATTATTGTAGAGGAGGTTTGCATATGGCCGCTGGAGTGATGCGTGTGGACCACCGCGCTCAGATGGAGAGAGGTAACACGACAGGTGGGCCTTCATCAGTGTACTGGCAGCTGTGACTGTGGCAGCGCCGTAATGGGGTGTGCGACTGTGCGAGTTTGTGTGTGGTCACAATTTGTCCATTGAAGTAAAAAAAAAAAGTGTGTGTTAGCGATGCGCGTGTCTGCTGTTTTGGGATGTGTGCGTTTCTGCTCGAGCCAGTGCTGGCTCAACTGTCTCTGAGTTACAGGGAGGGGAGCAGGTGACAGTGACTCCCAGGGAATAAACCAAGATTGCGAAAACGTCCCGATTAAAAATCTGAGAAATGGAAAAGCGGGAGATTCCAAACTAATTTTGTTTCCGAATGTCATCCTGGCTGTATCTGCCCCATAGGTGTGTTCATAAATAGATTCAAGCTGAGAGACAGTGATGGGAAGAACACTTTGAAAATGAGTTACAGAATACTGAATACCTGCATTAGAAAGTATTCCGATACATGGTCCAGTGGAGTGCTGTATTCTGAATTCTTTTAAACTGAGTTGCATTATATTATATAAACACAACGTAGAATTATAAACCACAAATAACATAATTTTTTTTGTTGCACAGTTTTATTGTCATTAATTTATTACTTTATAGAGAATTAGAGAAGGAAAAATTGCATGCACACACACTGCAACTGTTTAACATTTTTCTTATTAAAAACACATGGTCCAGAGCCAAAATGGTGTGATCAAGTACTGCCAAGTATTCCTTAGATTTTAGGAAATTACCTGTATTCTGAATATCGCCAAATGAAAAAGTAAATGTACCAGAATACAGTTACTCAAAATAGTATAGGACTGTATATTATAGTATTCAGAATACGTATTTTCAGTACATGTATTAAGTTTCTTCCCACCACTGCTGAGAGACACGAGGAGACAAGGAGGATGATGGCAGCCAAACTTTATGAAAGAAAAACAAAAAACTCCAGAACTTTACACTGATCAATGCAAACAACAGCCAAAACACAACTAGACACTTTTAACTTCTATTCTTTTTGTACTGCATGTTAAAGGTGCACTGCGTAACTTTCCTGGTGGAGGGTCTGTCACCTACTTGTCTCCATGGAGATGTTATTGCTTTGCCTAGAATATTCCATGGTATAACATTAAACACATCTATCTAGCATTTATTCATTATGGGAGTTTCTGTTGCTCAAAAATACAGTAATTCACCCTGTGAATAGGGTTGCCTCTCCACAGACCTGATCTGTAATGTATACCGTAGTTGTCTCCCTTGAGACAGATAAATTTAATCTCTACCCTGCAACATTCTAAACAAAGTAATAACATCTCGATGAAGAAGGTGGTGATCCCCCATTAGAAAAGTTAGGCAGTGCACCATTCTTTTTGAATATTTTAAACATTTCTTCATCAGATTCTATTGTAAAGTGGCCATATAACTGCTTGTCTTTTAGCTAGACTAGTCAGACCAAAAGTACACTGGTAGTTGCACAGTTGAAAGGAATGCAAATAAGTGTAATCCATCAAAAAACACTTCTTTTTTCCCTTTTGTAGTAGCAGCAACAGCAGCAGCAGCAGCAGCAGCAGCAGCAGCAGCAGCAGCAGCAGCGTGGTGTGACTGGTGCCTGTCAGTTACTGTGGTAAAGTTGTGGTCTAACTGATGAAGCCATTGATGGGAAATGTCACATGCAGTACAGTATATGAGTGTGTTTTGATCTGTCTCTTACCTCTCCTCCATTTACATACTCCATAACGAAACAGAGCCGGTCTTTTGTTTGGAACGAGTACTTCAGAGACTGCAACAACAATCACGCATACAATGACACACACTGCACATGTGATCTGACATCAAAACAAATCAAAACCCTCACGTGCGCATATATTGTTTTACATTAATCAAAAAACAGACAGTGCGGCACAAATGTAAATGTTTTGATGGCGGTTTCCTGAAAAACAACTTTTTTCATTTTTGGTTCAAGCACGAGTTGCAGGATGACCTGAATAGAAAACATTGTTGTCTTTCAATTTTGCCAAGTTCGTAATTTAGGAGTGAATGAGCAATGAACAATTTCTCACTCAGCAGGCTGCCTTTTCTGGGGTCTAACTAACGCAACGGGAGCAGGAAAACATGATCATTCATAGCTCTACTGTGTACGCCTGTATTGCTTATTAAGATTGGAGTATGCATGTTGTGAAGAGGCTAAACAAAAGAACAGTTGTACAGGGGTCTCTTTGTGGTTGCAGGTGTGGCACGGGCTCAAACTCTGATGTGAATTATCCCCAGACGACGAAGTGTGTAGTACTGCAATTGTAGCACGAGTCAGACAGTAGCAGTGTGTGTGTGACGAAGAAGAGTTAACCAACAGATGTGGCCCTTAATGTAGAACAATAGTGTGTGAAAGAGTTAATCAGCCCTGGGAGATGCAGTACATATAGATCAATATGACAGCAGCCTGGAAGGGGAGGTGCGTGTGCATCTTTACAGATGTGAAATTATAGAGTAGTTTTCAAAATATTTAAAGGCTCTTAAATAGAGCTGGGTGATATGGGGAAAAAAAGGTATCAGGATCACTATAGGTTTTAATTTCCTATTGATAGGACCAATAATTCTCAGAAATTCACATTTAAAAGTTGAAATGAGTTTGTACAGTATATTAAACCCAATGTATATGTGTGTTACCACTAGCGGCAGAAACTCATAAACTTGAAATGAAGAAAGCCTTAATCGGTCGATGGATTAAATTTTATTAGTCAACTTTGCTATCTTAAAAACTCTTGAAAACATTCACCTTAGACTTTCGTAAAGTTGTATTTTATCAAACGAATGAATGTAACTAGAAATGAATTGAGTTGTACTGTGGTACTCACCGTCAGAAAAGGATGCCTGGTATTCTTCAGAACTCGACTCTCTGTGAGCGTGTGTGCCACTTCATCCTGTTTTAAATCAATAAAAATAAAAATAAATATAGCAGCAAGCAGCAATGATCACCCCTCACATGTGCCAACGCCGCACCCTGCAAACACAGCTTTTTCCTGAAATCGGAGTTCCTATGAGCAAATGGGAGCCATTTGTATAGATGCAAAATGGCATAAATTTTTTGCAATTTTTGCAAACTCACTGCACAGAGTATGTAACTCGGAATCAGCGACATGTAACGTAGGTAGAACGTGCATAATTTTATAAATGTCAATTTACACCAGAGGCAACAGAACTGCTCCTGTGACACCAGCCTGTGTATTGTATTTTATTGTATTATGTATTCATTGTTGATTTAGTGAATTATATTTTAAATCGCAAAACAAAAGTTGACAACAAGAGATGATGCTTTGCAGCCAAAACGAGCCATATCTGCGGTGCTTGAATTAATTAAACTACTCACCATTTCACATTGGTTGTCTGCACCACGCAAGTTGCTGTCTGATGTCGTAAAGTGTTTTATATTTATTCTAAACAGCTGTAAACTCTCCGTAGTTCATCATGAGTCGTTTCCCCAGCGACTGTAGCAGTTTTAGAGAACGTATTTTGAAAGAGCATCGGAAGTTTATTTTGACACTACGTGCTTATTTCCTGCATTCCCCCGCTAAAAAGCCTGGAGATGCTCCGACGCTTTGATGCCCCACCCTTTGAGATAATGTGTACCAAATTTGAGCCCATTCAGGTGAATACCCTAAGAGGAGTTTGTAAAAGTACTACATTTACAGAAAATGCTTTTCAAAGTTTAATACAATATTGCTGATCCTTAGTGGAGCAGACTGCATTGCCGTAATAATATTTTTTACTTATCTTGTCATGATCTCCTTCTGTGTCAAATTTCATGATTCTCAGTGCAATTTTTTTTTTTGCTTATACCCTAAGGGTCTGTCCACACTGCGCACATATTTCACCCTACGCGAGTGTAAAAGCTGCAACTTTTGGATGCATTTTTTTTTAGAATGCATTAAAAGTGAATGAGGACACCCACACTGCCTGCGCTTGGCGTACGGCACGTCCTGCGCGCATAGATTTCAGAAAATAGAATCCAACCTATTTGTTGACACTTTACACGAGTGTAGGAGCTTATCCTAAAATCAAAATACATAGAGAGCATGCATCTATTGTTGTATTTGCACATTTAGAATGAGTAGAATGTGTTCCTGTGACTGTTATTTATCGTTTGAAAGAGCCCAGGTCCAGAAAGACTGTTCAGCTGCTTAGTTTCACTGTAGACCTGTTACAAGTGGATAAACGTGCCCAGTCAGGTTTGATCAGCTTTTCCATTGAGAAACACAGAGCCAGTGCCCCGCACAAATGTCCTGCTGGTGCTCCTGGTATGACTGTCCTTGCATTGACGTGGGACTGTAGTTTCACAAGGTAATGCAAGTAAACACTGACACATGCAGTGTGGCCAGGCCCTAATGCAATTTTTTCTTGTGTGAGGGTGCTTATGCACCATTTTATTGATTTTTGAAGCGCGAGTTCTAATGTTGGTCAATTTTCTGTGAGTTTGAGTGAAAAATGGGTGGGTTAGTTAAGAGAAAAAGTTTTTGATACAAGAACAATGTTCCACAACAACAACAAAATTTTTCTATATATTAATCTATATATTTTCAGAAAGCTTTGCCACATTCCTACGTCATGGTGAGAGTCACTGGTCACTACAGGCAACTCACTTCCCAGCTACGCTTTGCGATAACTAATACGCCCTTCGCCAGCTTCTGCCGCTTGGGCCTAAAAATAACATTCAAACATGGATTGTGGAATGAAAAGGTCCAATACCAAACAGGGCAAACCTTGGCAATGATAACTTCTTTCTTTAGAATCTTCATGGCGTAGTATTTTCCACTGGCCTTCTCTCGGACCAGGATGACTTTGCCAAAGGTGCCTTTACCAAGCAGCTTCAGGTAGTCGAAGTCACTCATTGTCTGAAAAACAACATTAGAAAATACATCTAAAATAAAATTACAGAATAAGTCATTTTCAAAATCACACAGTACATCAGCTCATACAATCCATGTACACAGAATGTTACACTGAAGATTTTAAAGGTCCTGTATTACACAAAATGGATTTGAGTTTTGATTCTTGTTATAATGTTATTACCTCATCAAAAACATACCTGGACTTGTGTTTTGTTTCATTCAAACATGTTTTGAGTAATCCTGTATTTTTAGGTGGTCTGTATCTCTAAAGCTCAAAATGCTCTGCTCCACCTGGTGATGTCATGCAGTGGTAGCTTTCAAGTTAACAGCTCCTGTTTACCTTTAGTTTAATTTAGTTTTGGTTTATTTGACAGGGACCAGGTACGGGAGCATTAATCAAAGAAACACTAAAAAGATCCTTTGTACAAGACTGTAACTTAGAGCTAATTTCCATCTGCAGTCCATAAGACATGAACAATGCAATCTATACACAAATAGTAGACTGATACGAAATATGTCTAGCCCACTCCCACTCTGATCTCTCTGTACCTTTAATCAGGTATGATTTAGCTGTTAATTAATGTTGACATTTCTGCGTTGTTAAAAAATATGTTCTAAATTCAGCAGCATTAAACCTTTTGAAGTCTTTGCATAGTTTCAAATGTGCTGGTAATTTGTTAAAGTTTTGAAAGAAAATGCTGATTATCCTAGAGCTGTTTTTCTTTTATGCTACACTGGCCACTGCATGTGGACCTTGTATTTCTGGTCATCTGTTCAATGTGACAAACCTTTTGAGAGGTGGAGGAGCCATATTGTTAAGACAACAGTCGCAAATTTCCAAATGGAATCATGTTTCTAAAGCTTAGCATTTTATGTTTGCCCAGTATTTTGCAGTGATGATATTATTGCGGTTTTGTGTCAAAAATCCTCATAGTTTGATTGTCGTCTTATTTGCTTGTGATCAACATGAAATACAAAAATTTAAATGAGAAAATATCATTGCATAGATGTAGGTTTTGGCTGCTTGGATTGTGAGTGAGTTTCTTATACACCTGAAATTTGTAAAATTGTATTTCAATGTATGACAAACTTTTTAAATGGTGCTTAAACATTAGTGTTGAATCTAAAATTATGCCAAGGTATCTGAACTCACTGATATTTTTCATCAGTTCCCCTTTAACTTTAGGGCTAGGTTTTATGTTTTTGTTTTAGCAAAAAAAATACTGTTGCAGTTTTTTTTTATATTTAATGTTAAATAGGAGTCAACTATATAGAAATTTTGTCCATTGCCACTGATAATTTGGCTGCCACTTGTTCAGGGTCCTTCCTGTCTTCCCACCAGTCTTTTATTGTTGCATAGTTACTTTTGGCTTCATCTGGTTTCATCACATTAACACGCTCTTATTACTAACTGAATAATAATTGAGAGGTTATTTGTTAGTTGGAGCCCTAATCTGTTGTCTCTTACCTTGCGTTTGTGGTGTGTGGTGGAGATGTCCATTTCCTCCTCCACCATGTTGTCGATGTTGGATGTGGGGCTGCACTGGATCCTCTCCTCCTCTTGTCTCTGCAGCTTATCGGCCACCATCTGAATGGCTTCTGTCCACTCATCCCTGGATTGCAGAAAAACAAGTTTCTTAAATCTTAATATAGTCTAAGTTTCAGTTTACAGGTCTTATATAAAACTGACTCTTGTGAGATTTAAGCCATGCTATAATGTTGTTACCTCATCAAAAACATTCCTTGGGTTGTATTGTTTCATTCACACATGTTTGAGTAAAGCTTTATTATTAGTAGTTAATAGTTTTCAAGTAACCTTTTACCTTTTGTTCAATAGAGATTGGCATTTCAAGGGCTAAAAATATACATATGATTCTAGTGAAGGTGTAAAAACATAGTGGAGAACTTCCTGAATTACCACCTGACATAAGAATGTGAGTATTTTCTGTTTGAGAGCAGAACCTAAAAATGGAAGGTTTGTGTGTTAAACACGTGTGAATGAAACAAAACACAACTCCAGGTTTGTTTGCGATGAGGAAACAACATTATTACATATATCGGAAAATAGCATAATACGGGCCCTTTTATCAAAAGATGTAAAAGCAGGTGCTGTGATAGTTGGATAACCAAAGTGTACACACTAACACCAGACACCTGCACAGTTCAATAATATGTCTACAGTTAACCTCAATCTACAGTCCCTTAAATGTTTTTCAATGAACACAACTACCTATTTGTTCAGCAGTGGGGAAACATGGTCAGCTAGAGACTCAACCAAATGAGCAATGATCATGGAGCAGAACTAATGCCACCCAGTCTGAGCGTGAGTGCTGGGCCCGTTCACTGTGTGTGTGTAGTAGCACACCCAGCAGCGAAGGGAACAATACACTGCTGTTTGCTAACACTGTTCCTCCCCATTGACTTTCCATTAGAGCTGTTGTTCAACATCTGCTGAGCGAAAGTGTGCGTACATTGTGTGTGTTCATCATCTCCAGCACAGGACCAGCCATGCATCAGTATGTACAGATCTGCTACTGTGTGATAATGATAGATATTATAGGCTCTATAGCTTTCTTATGCTTATTCTTATCCAGTGCCACAATAATTATAATATAGCCTTATTGTTCAATATATGACAGATGGAACAATATTGAAGTGGTCAATATTTTCTTTGAACAAGTAGTAATTTTTTGGTTATTTTTTGTCTATATACCATGGGCTGAAAACATCTAAATTATTCTAATGAAGGTGTATGGAGTTTAAAAATACAGTGGAGTACTTCCTGTATTACCACATGACATAACATGGTAAAAGAGTGTTTTCTGTTTGACAGAAGAACTCCAGGTTTGTTTTTGGTGAGGAAACAACATAGACAACAACAAAGATTAATATGGGCATTTTAATAGTGAAATAGAGAACCTTGGTGTGATCAGAATAGTTATTTTGTTGCTATATCAGTACTTATACTTTTCTGTATTTTGTGCATCTTTAATTAGAAGTTGAAGTTTTTGTCCATAAGAAGACAAGACATTTTGTTGTTTGCAAAGGGTTTTCTGTTCCTCAAATAGTAAAGCAAAAGTTCAATTCTGTCAACTGGACAAAAGTTTCAGAGTAAAGACACAGTTCATCCAAGCAACTTCTTCTTCTTTTGGTCAAATTGCTGGTGGACACTGCCTTTCTACCTTAATGGAGGAGCTAACGACAATGAAACTAACACGTATTTGTTCATAGTTTCTGTTTGTTAGCTATTGAACTAGACTAAGTGTGAACTGTCCCTGACTCATATTTAGCATAATATTTTTTTTCTTGTGCTATGGATCATACCTGGATGACTGCGGAATTACATAGACACATTTGGAATCTTTCAAATTGTGATTTTTATCGGATGCTGATTTTTTGAGCAGTTTCAACTTCAGCCTAACGTACCTCAACTAAATAAAGCACAAACTTAAATGTAAATATACTTATAAATATCAAAGCTGAATTCACTTTTCCATTTTAATTTCAAATATTCTTGTTGCCAGTTGATCCTCTGGTAGCTTCAGAATGTCTAAAGGTTTCCTGCTTTGTCTCCCCTCAAACAAACTTAAGCACACGCCACATGCCGGGGTTAGACTCACACTGTAAACTCAGTGGATCGAGGTGAAGCCAAGATGATATTCAAATATTGTCAAATCCTAAGCACTCCTCAAAAGCAAGTTAGGATTTACGCTCACACACTTTGAAACTCTTTTGCCTTGTGAAGCTGTGATGGATGGTAATAATGAAACCTGATTGACTCCCAAATGATCACCCCTGTGTCTTATGTTTTGTTTTGCCCATATGTTTCCTTGAGGGATCTGGAGAACACATCCGTCTGAACCTATACAGCGCTGTCTGCTTCTCTGTGTTTTTTTTAAAGATCTGACTGGCTTTTTTACTTCTAAACATACCCTACACACACTCCAAACAAGGGCAAACTTGCTAATGTGCGACAATGGAGTAATGGGTCTGTGCGCCTACATGAAACGCAATGGGAAACTCTCTCAAGGTCAGGCAGCAGAGAAATGCTCCCTCTTATGGTTAGAGTGTTTTTTGTATAATGAGTTTTTTTGCTAATGAGAGATAATGGGCCTGCCTACAGTCGGGCACAGTGCCAGCGTGTGCCACCCCTCTCCGCTAACGGCTGGGAGAGCTGGAACCCTGCCAGTTTGGTACAGTACGTTGCATACAGTTAAGCACTAAACTTCAGTGGGGAAAAAACACTCTTTAAGTAAAACATCTGGGACTTTTTATTTAGCTGACCGACAGAAATGGACAGTCATTAAATCGGACACATGCTCGCTGTTTCCTATTTGATTATCTAGCTGTGTTTTAAAGCGGCACATAAGAAAGGCGAAGTTGGACAGACAGCTGCAGCATACAGAGACAAACTCAAAGCATGCGCCCGAGCATCTGTGGTCTACTGGGCAAAGCTGTTCATTTTCAGGAGATGAACACCTCAGCTCCTCAGAAAGAAACCAAGCAGCTGGAGAATTTATGAAGACGAGACTTGAAAGGTCTCCTCTCCACTCACTCTGCCTCACCTGCTTTTATTCGCCAGAAGAAAAAGACAAATACTTTCACATGCTATACTGCTAACTGTTGTGTGAGAGTGTCTATAATTACCCACATGTGTGAATAGACTTTTAAGGGGAAAAATTTAGATGTCAAGGGTGTGGTGGAATTTTGCATCCCGATAAAAGAAAACAAAAAAACAAGTAAATATTGATCAAGAACAAAACACTTCAAAACAAGTTCCATGCATTATTATATTATATAAGTATTTTTAAATTAATGTTGACAAGTTGCGATATAAAGATTTTTTAATATCATGTCAACTTTGAAACTGAAGTTCTTTTTATTTTACTGGATGTAATTGATTTTATTAGTAAACATTAGTTAAATAAACGTTATAGGCTGTATTAGACTTTTAAACAACATTCTTAATCAAAAAAAACTTTTCTGTTCCACAACAAAGGTTCATTTATGGAAACACTCCAAGATGTTTTTTCTTTGCATTAACATAAAAATATGTTCCGAAAATAGAATGTACCAAGGTCTATTACGATAACAAATTCTGTGTGATTATATCGCTGAAGTAAATACAGCTGATAACTGATAATATTTAAACCAAAGCATAAGGCAGAATTATAAAAAAAAATGTAAATCTACAATATTGTTAAATATTTTTGAGCTGTATAAATAAATGGCAGAATTCAACACAAATAATTAGTTTATGTGATTTTAGTTCATAATTCACTCTTCTACAGCTCACATCTGATTTTATTGCAGAAAAAAATAACCAAAAAATTCCCACGAGTACAACAAATTTATCATATAGTGAACATAAGTCAATATAAATTATTTATCGTGATAGGCCTAATGTCAAGGGTAATTTAAAGGTGCATTTTGTAACTTTTCTGGTGGAGGGTCCATCAAATATTTTCCTCCTTGGAGATGTTATTGCTTTGTCCGGAATGTCATAGTATGATATTAAACGTTTCTATCTTCTTGGAGACCAAACCAGACCAAATTACAGGTAAAATCTGTGGAAAAAGCAAGCCCACTCACAGTCAGAATGCCTGTTTTTCCAGGTATTTTTGAACTATAAATCTGCCTGTAACTTAATAAATGTAAGGTTGAGCTGTTTAATATCATCCTATGGAACATTCCAGGCAGAGCAATAACATATCCATAGAAACAAGCAGGTGAGCAGCACTCCAGGACATTATCTTTGCATTAACACAAAAATATCTTTAGTAAATACACTGTACCTCTCATCAGGAGTGTCCACATGAAACGTCCTCTCGATGACAGTGGTCCACTGGAGACAGCGAATTATGAAGGTGTTTGGCTTTGGCCTCTCTGTCTTCATCAATTGGCATTCTGCAAACAGAAAAGTTCTGATTTAAAGGGGCCATTTGATACTATTTTCTGATCTATTCACATGTTTAACACGTTCTTCTCTCACACTGCAAACACTCTGTTCCACCTTGTGATGTCAGGTAGTAACACAGGAAGTGCTCCACTGTGGTTTTAAACTCCGTACACCTTCACTAGAATCATTTGGATAATTTCAGTCTTGGAATTTCAGATCTCTACTAAAAGGAAGCTGTTAAGTTGAAAACTACAACTTCATGACATCACAGGGTGGAACACAGCATTTTAAGCTTTAGAGATTTAGACAGTCTAATAATTCAAGACTATTCAGTTATGTTTTTGAGGAGGTAACAGCATTATAACTTGGTATAAACCTCACAAGAGTAATTATTTTGTAACATAGGGCATGTTTTGTATAATCTTTGACAAAAATAGGCTTAAGCCAAAACTACAGAGTTTAGTATAGTGGTATATTTTGGCTTTTTTCACTATGTTATGGGCAGTTTTGTAAAGGACATGTCAGAAATATACAAGGGTGAATTGTTTGTCTGCAGTGAATCTCTGGCTTTAAGTTTGTATAATACAAGAAAACAAATGTTTACTGTTAGTTTTATCAGCATCTTCTTCTGTCGGTTTGTTAGCTGTTGTTGGATATTGATGGCATAGTGCACGGATATTGTCTTTTCTAATTAATAGTGGTTTAAAAATAAGATTAGTCATATTTTAATCAAGCTGGAGATTCAGTCAAATCTAATCAGCTATGATTTGGTTGAGGATTTTTAATCAATAGGTCTACAGCCAATCCTCTGTCAGCAAAATAATTTCTTTGGAGCAGAGTTTGTACTTGGGGGAATGAACTGGGATAAATTCTGTATTAAAGGGCAATAATTATAAATCTGAGCAACAGGAGGACCACCTAGCCCTACACTATTTTGTAGTGCAAGAGGGAAACACATATATATTTATTCTTTATTTTAGACACAAATATTATTCAGTCCACAGTTAAAAAACGAATGAACAGGATAAAAAAAAAATACCAAAAAGGCTAACAAATTAGTCCATAAAGTTCATTAAAGAATATAGAGTCTCTGTGCCCAGTGTTTTCTCACAGCAGATATATTGAAATTCAGACAAAAAATGACCCTTTATATAGGAAGGTGCTTCTGTGGGAGTAGGGATGTTTTGTAGCTCGTACACATGTAGAGAATATCTGGAGAGTGGAGTTGTTTTGTAACGAAGTCCAATCTAGAGGGCCATTATCATACAAATGCATAATACAGTACACAAAGTGGGGAAGTTAGGTACACAAAGCCAGATGGGGCTACGCACTCGCCGTGGGAAAGAATACATCTTCATTGTCCCTCAGCAGTCTCCCTGGTTATTGGGGACAAGAGCTGACATAAAAGAACATTACGATTCATCTTAGTCTTCCCCTCTCACTCCACTGATCTCCATGGTGATTATTCATTTACATAGGCTTTTCTCTTTTATGTAAACCTCACCTCTCGCCCTGCACATGTCTCCTATCATTCACTGGCTTCATCTAGGCTTTGTCCTCTATCCTGTGTCCAATTATTCTCTGTTTAAGTGTGGCACAGCGCAGCACGGCACGCCTCCTCCTAAATATAGATAGGAAGGTTAATGACAACAGGTCGAACACACATCTGACTCTCAATGTAAATTCAAGCTGTGCTCATAGACAAAACCTGAGCGCCCGGTGAATGGAGCCTGCTGTGCCATCGGTAAACAAGGTCACGCTACAGGCCATGCCAAAAAGACACTGGGCACGCACAGGCTCAAGTTTTTAAAT
This sequence comes from Boleophthalmus pectinirostris, assembly GCF_026225935.1. Taxonomy (NCBI): domain Eukaryota; kingdom Metazoa; phylum Chordata; class Actinopteri; order Gobiiformes; family Gobiidae; genus Boleophthalmus; species Boleophthalmus pectinirostris. The sequence continues at coordinate 24,098,681 of NW_026571404.1, forward strand.
GTGAACTGGAAATTGGGTTGTTGTTGTTGTCACAGCAGCAGGCTTTTGTGAAATGTGTGTAGCTGTTTAGTGGGTGGATATGCGCGTGAGTTTGTGTGTGTGCATGTGTGTGTGTGCGTGTGTGTGCGGCGAGCTTGTATGGATGAGTCCCTCTGCTGGGAACAGGCCTGTACCCTCTCTGTTCCATCTGACCACTTCTGTTGTTCCTGCAGATAAACAGCAAAACGCAAGCAAATCGCACACAAACTACACACGCCACCTGGCCTCCCAGCTTTGGGCAGCAGATGTGGTAGTGCCAGCGCAGTGCCAAGCATCCGGAGCCCGATGTATGGCCTGGCCTGTCCCCCCATCCCCAAGTCGTTTTCCTGCAGCGTGGTCTCCTCCTCTCTGTCTGTTCGGAGCCGTGGGTCTAAGCTCCGCCCACTGCCGCTCCACCACAGCTTCTCAACCTCCAACTCCAGTTTCACATCCTTAACTGTCCAGAGCGGTCCTCCCTGCTTGGCTCCTGACTGAAGCAAATATGCAATTCTTTATCGTTTCCTGAGGCATCTGCAAATGGTTTAGTATTCATCATCATTTTCTAAACAGTTTTCTCACTACTTCTCATCTTCTCAGTATCTTTCCACATAATTAACAGCAGCATAAATGAGGGACTACGTAAGCTTTACTTCTTGGCCTTAAACTGATAGATTTGGTGGATGAGAAGGAAAAGTACGAATGAAACTACAGGAAAATGCAGAGTTCTGAAGTTGGGAACACTCAACCAGCTAAAATCTATATAGAGTCTGGGAGGAAATGTAAAGCTTAATGATAAAAAAAAAAGGCTTATTTGCTATTTTGACAATGATTATTTAAAAAGAAAACATTGCTTTTCAAAAAAACTGTAACTTTTTCATAGTTGTTGGTTAAAGGTCCTATTACAGAATTACAAAATTAACTCTTATGAGCTTTACACCATATTAGAATGCTATTACCTCAGCAAAAACATACTGGAGTTGTGTTTTGTTTCATTCCCTTTTACCTTTAGTTCAGTAGAGACTGGCAATTCCAGGGCTGAAATTATCCAAATTATTCTAGTGAAGGTGTATGGAGTTTAAAAACACAGTAGAACACTTCCTGTATTACCACAACATCACAAGAGTGCTTTCTGTTTGAGAGAAGAACTCAGCAAGATTTGTGCATTAAACATGTGTGAATGAAACAAAACACAAGTCCATGTATGTTTTTAATGAGGAAACAACATTATAACATAGATCAGATATAATATGGGCTCTTTAAGGCAGTCATGTTCTCAGGAGGCTTTTGCAGGTTAAGTTTCCGTACGCTATTACATCAGCTCTAGCCTCAAGTACTACAACAATAAGAAACCAAGTATTTCTGAGGTTTCTAAGCACTGATATTGTGTAAATTTCAATATAAACAACATGACAATATACAATTTACATGTATTTTGTAAATCAACTTGAACATATTAAAATGTTACCAAAAGTTAGTTGCGGTCACAGTATTACAATATAAAATGAAACCCTTCCTTTAGTAATTTGTCCTTGGAGTCTATTGGAGTAACGTTTTTGGCCTTGTGCCATGGCAATAACAGGTGCAATAATGAGCAGGGAAAACATTAAAATGAATCTTGTTAGCTAATTTGCTGGTTAATTGCACATGTCACCCGTGTGGAGATTGTTTTACAGGTGACATAAACCACCACAATAACAAATGGTCGGTTTAATTTAATTGTTGTTGCCATTGTGATTTCACTTTGTTACAGTAAGCAACATCTGTAGTGCAATGTTAATAAGACTGCATATGGGATCAGCATTAAATCCATGTAAGAGTAATGAATTTGCTCAAATCAATGCTAATATGATAAATATGATGCTAAGTATAAGCTGAAATATTGGCTACCATCTGCCTGGGGGTAAACTGGATACGATGAAGATTAGCAATGAAAGCTAGATGTAATGTGTTATTATAGACATTCAAATTTGGGGGTAAAAGTAAGCCTTTGACAAGTTCACTAGCCCCTTTGAAATAGTGTGTAATTACCACAGACTGTATATAAATGGACACAGCTAACTCACTATAGTTGGAAGTTCATGGGGGTGATTCCGGCTCCATCGACTTTTCAATTAACTTTACTTTAGGAAATTGTCACCCCTCTCTGTAACTGCTGCAGTGAGACTCGACATTTTGGTTTTAAAATGTTCGTATTATCCCACTCTACATGATCCTTGTGTTTTTATTTCAATTTTTAATTTTTCCTAATATGGACCTGGCTTCAAAGCTCCTGTAACTCCTAGCATCATGAGCTTCATTTGACTGGAGGTGAACACTATGGGTGATGTCACACTCCCTTAGTCCACTTCTTTTTACAGTCTAGGTATTTATTCAAGTGTTGATCACCTACTTGCAACAGAGAAGTTATTTAGTGGATAGGGAAGGTCTGCGTCTTGAGGTTTCTCTTTGTAACCAATGAACGAACCGTCTGTCTTGAGCAGGAAGTACCGTGGGCGCCAGTTCTTTATGTATTCACCTGGAAACAAGCAGAAAAAACTGTTAAAATACATTTTCTCAACCACACATTCAGTTAATATGATGGGGCTAATCTGACTTCATCATATCATCTATAGATCAATGATATAGGATAGCGATTATATAGATTATTTAAATACAGATTTGATTCCCTTGACATCTGAGCGCCTGTCTGTTCAGGCCTGGCTCTCATCTGTCCAAAGAGAGTCCCTGGGTGTACGGTGTGGTTGCCAGATTCTGATCGGATTATCATGTTAAAAAAATGACAAAAACATGTTTACCAGCACAACAGTTGAACTAACCCTGCCAGCATCATCATCTGGCTGACACATAGGCAGGTGCCACGGTGGTGACCCTGATATCGAGCGCACACAGGACTCCACATGCTAACACACACACACACGATCACACACACAAACACGCACGCACGCACACATGCTTCTTGGGACATGACACTGACTTACATTCACTTCCTGGAGACTAGACCAATTTTTTGTTTTGTTTTTTTAAGCTCTGCAGATATTTTTGAGCACATATGCAGGACGGATTTTTTTTTTTTTAACCTCCAAATGATGCACTTTAAATTTACTCCGAATTTACCACAGCCTTTTTACACTATGCACTAAAGCTTTATTTTTATTATTTTTAGGTTGCAGATCCCCACAAACAAAACATAATAATAATAATAATAATAATACTATTACTACTACTACTACTACTACTACTACTGCTACTAGTACTACTACCACTACTACTACAACTACCACTACTACTACTACTACTACTACTACTACAACTACTACTACAACTACTACTACAACTACTACTACTACTAACTACTACTACTACTACTACTACTACTAATAATAATAATAATAATAATAATAATAATAATAATAATAATAATAATAATATTAAAGGATTTAACATCAGATTTTTGCCCCGATAAGAAAGGCAAAAAATAAATGATCACACTTTTTCCCCCTTCAAAGTGCTTTACATCAAGGAACCACTGACCCATTCATGGACAGATTCATACATCAGTGTAGGCAGACAATGCGGATACAGTGGGTGTTAAGTGTCTTGCCCAAGGACATAAGGACAGCATTCATCTGTGGAAGCTGGAATCAATCTGACCGCTCAACCAGTGATGTTCATGTCAAGAGCGGGATTTGAACTGTCAACTTTGTGAAAATGCAGTATTCTGTGGTAATACACTGAGTTCATGGGTCTAGTCAGTAATAAAAATGATCAGGCTCAACATGTGTGCATTTACATTTAGGTTATTTCATGGCAAAGTACAATGCTATTAATAGGCCCCCATCTGAGAGCAGGACATCATCACATTCAAGAATCTGAAAACTACAATACAGATTTTAGTCCCCACAGTATGATAAATGCCCATAGAAATGCACACACATACACACGCATATCGGAGGTACAGTGTTTCCGATTGGAGGAAGGATGAGGCAACATGAGAAAGCACAAAGTGAGGAAGGAGCTGACATGCTGTGGGGTGGGATTACATGGAGTGGATGACCCTTCTTAGACTGCAGCAACAAACAACAACATCTGGTGAGCAGCTGGTGACGGAGTATTAGCCGACTGGCACTGAGGTATAGCACCACAGCGTTATCAGATTACCCTCGGCAGGATTACATCAGTGTCAAACATGACCACAGCACACTGCCTGAGAACTGTTTGTAGAGTCACACTTAGTCAGTCCTCGCCGTGGCAACAAATGTCTGGAATAAGGCTGTGCTGACCAGAAATCTAAGATCTCTACAAGCTCGGCGCCTACAAATAACTTAGTACAATTTATAACAGTTAACAAAGATTATATTTCACCTCTAGATTTAAAAAAAAAGTTTCCTCAAATAAAGTTAATGTGCTCGTTTTTCATCACTCTGAAGCCCATGGATATAGAATTTAAAGCTGACATATCATGCAAAATCATCTTTTTTGGCGCTTGCATGCCTTTAATTGTGTATTTTATGATGCCACTTATGATTATGCCAAAGGCTGAAAAAAAAGTATAATAATTGAAAACTTTTTATCATAATGGATGCGTTAAAACATGCAGAGGATAAATGTGTAAAAGTGTTACATTCTTTTCCACCTGTGAAGATCTGAAATGAATGAAATGAGTAAAAGATTCACTTCACGTGAGCAGGGTCTCTGTTAATGTGCATATTAAAGCTGCACTGCGCAACTTTTGTGGTGGAGAGAACTTTTTTGATGGAATATTCTAGACAAAGCAATAACATTTCCACAGAAACAGCGGCACAGTACACAGTACACCTTTAAAGCAGGTAACTGTCCCTCTCCTCTGCACACACAGATCTGGTGCAGAGGAGTTTGATCACCTCTTCAGGCTGGTCCTCCAACAGAGACCAGGACGAGCGGCCGGTGTGTGCGCTCCATTTGTGACATCCATTTAAAGCGGAAATGACAGCAGGCCGCGCTCGTTAACACGTCGCTGAAAAACACCTGCTCCGCTGATGGGAGCGTATGAGATGGCGGGCCGCTCCTGTACCTCTGGGTGGGGAAGGTGTGTGTCTGTGGGAGCGGGGAGGGATTTGAACCAGCAAACAGGGACAACAAGGCAGCTAGACGAAGCCAAACAAGAGAATGCTGTTCAGTGCCAATGCGTCATCCGGATTAACAAATCACACCTTTCCTTTCATCCATTATCCCAGCTTTGAATATTTTTTTTTTTTATTTTCACAAATCCACCCACTCAGCCTCCTTCTCCCATTTACTGTTTACTCCTGTTCTGTCAGGAACAAAGCATATTCTTTGGATAGCTGTCTGCTTACAAACAGACTGGTGTGAGAGGGGCGGTGGACTGTGAGAGCTTGGGGGGAGCAGCCAAATAACCATGCAAAAACTAATGTTGTGTAACTTGAAATGAGTAATACTACTATTACTCCAAGAGGGTTCATGTTAGTTTGCATCTATCAGTTTCATAGTAATGCGCTTTAGTGGAATAAAGGCCTTGGTTTCTGAAGCTGGATGTTGTTGCAGTGAAACTACACTTTGGACAACAATCGACTGGATGCTTCACTTAGGGGTGCTTCATGACAGTTATTTGTCTACTTATGTTGTTTATTGAATTACTTTTGACCTCTTTATCATTGTTTTTTCTGTTAAGAGTAATGTATCTCTGGACCTTTGTGATTGCACAGTCTGGTCAGCTCCAGGCCTCACCTGCTCAAATATAAAGAGTACAAAACCAAAAGCACAACCAAGAGAAAACTCAGCCTTTTCAATTATGTTTTTAGAAGAGGTCAACCACACCTGGAAGGTGTTCCCTTTCAGCTTACACAACAGTGGATTTGCGGTGAGCACAGAAGCGGCAGTATAAAAATCTGGCGAACTGAACAGGAGTGAAATATGAATTGTTTAACAAATGGAAGGAAATAAAAAGAAAGTTAACTGATAAACTATTAAAAACTGGCAGTGATGAGCGGCCTGCTGGTCTGCCGCCAGTCTTTTCTCTGAGTCAGTTTCTACATCAAGTGTCCAACCAATGGAAGCCTGTGGCTGGCCACTTCATCGCTCAGCTGTCCAGTACAACTGAAAACATTTAAGCAATCCTTCTGGCCGGGCTGAGGCAGAGCGCTCACGTCCACTGGGGGCGGGGGAGGGGGCAGCCAGGGGTGGCACAGACGGAGAGAGGAGATGGACAGTTGTCCAGACAGAACCGTCCAAACAAACACAGGCACGCACCAGCGCAAACACGCACACATGCACTAACACTGTGCTGTTTGGGCCCTTCCAAATCTCCCAAAGATCCAATGGTGTTCTGTCAAGCTATCCCGTCTTGGCCCTGGCTGTAATGAGTCCAGCGAGCTCTCCCACTCTGGACAGCTTGTCTGGGGAGCCACATGTCTCTGGTTTGGACTGCTGGAGAAAACAGAACAGCCGGTCTCCTTCCCACACCATCTCTCTCGGACTCCGCACTTCAGTTTCATTAAGTTTGCAGCACAACTTTACTTTTCCCTTAAGGCCAATTAGTAAATACTACACTATAGACTTCTTAAGACAACGGGAGTCTCTTGTTTCTTGTTAGAACTACATATATCAGCAAATAGGATATTGAGAAGATGTTTGGACACATTAAACCTTTGTGTAGCCACGCATTCCAAAATAAAGTGTATCACAACTTTTCTGTTTGATGCAATCTTGTTTGAGTTAGTGTTCTAGTTAAATACGGGAACACACTGTCACATTGAATTTGTAGATATAATAAGCCTTAATAAAGACCAAACCAGACTTTTAAAAAATCATTTAGATTTTCAACAGAAAGTCTTGCTGGCACCGCCGCCTTTTTCAGCTTGTGGATTTAGTGGTAAGAGGCAAAAATGAATCAGCTGTGACTGTGCCCGTTCCAAGCTTTCTGATTGGACAATTACAACAAGGTACCGAGTAACTGCCACTCAATTAGCTGACTGATTAACTATTCGTTTCAGGACAGAGGGGGGCATGGCGAGTGAGCAGAACTGGAGACAGGTAGCAAATTGTAACTCTGAAATAGCGCCAACAAAGTGAGTCACAGAAACTTTTCTCCGTCCTTCGCCTCCGTCTTCTTCCGAACACCTCCGATCTCATGCCTGATGCTATAAACAACGGCGAGGAAAGCAGGGTGAAAGAAAAACATCTCCGACAAATAAATAACTCCATAACTATGTGAGCTCACCAGCCATTTGTTAATCAACTCAAACAGGGATTTAATTTAATGCTTTGGCCAAGGTTGGAGCTGATATGCAGATGGCGCAGAGATGGGGCTGTGTGACTGGCGCTCTGGGAACTGGAGAGAGAGGAAGAGGGGGAGGAAGAGGGGAGGAAGAGGGGGAGGAAGAGGGGAGACTGGGGTTGGGATAGGTGGGGGGGTGAGGGATTAGGGTGCGACAGCTCTGTCACGTTCCAGCACACAGCAGCTCAACAGCACAGAGAGAGAAGCCTGTCAAATTCAAATATACAGAAAGACAGAGATAAAAAATCATTTACCTATAAAAAGTATTTGGAGGGAGCAGTTATAGGTATGTTGCAGTACAGTTACAATCAAATGTGGTTTTTATTTTATGGTTTTAAATATATTTGAGGATATCACACACAAAATAATTTACCTTGTTATAAGCAAATAGATTTTTAATGTCGTCAACTATATTAACTACGCCCCACCCCAGCCTATACTATCACCTCATGGGCAAAAAGCAATCAAAAACTAATTATATTAAGAAGATGTGTGTTTCATTAAATATAAGAGAAACATTTACACAATTTGAAAAAAGTAAATTAAATAAAACTGTCATTATACATACTACAAATCACTGCATAGTTAAAGTTCCAGCAACTGAACTTTAAGGTGATAATTTAGCTCCATAACTATAAAGGTACATGAGGAGAAAGACGCCAAACTTGTGCTTAAGTCTGTGATGACATAACCAATAATGCGCTACACTTGAGTAAAAGGGAAAAAAAAAAGATGAGATGACGGTTATGAGTCTGTCTGCGGTTCACAGTTCCACTCACATGCCTGGTTTCATTTGTCCTAAAATGTCCTTTCTATCAAAGTCTTAACTTCCTGTTTGTTGGTAAATACGAGGAAGTGTGCGTGACCCCAACCCCAGCAGTTCTAACTCCAGTGCGCTCAGACATCTTAAGGCTCCTCCAAAGTCAATCCACTTACTCTGCATTAGTCTCATTACTGGAGCTGTATATGTGCTTGTGTGTCTGCGTGACTATGTTTGTACTTGAGTGGGATGGTAGTGCAGCTATGGTAGTAAATAGCAAAGGTCATTGGGAGCATACTATTATTAAATGTAGCTGTAGAATAGTGTTTATGGTTCATGTAAACTCTACTAAACTCTCTGTGACAAAAACAACATGACTGCTTGAAATGAAAAATTGCTAAAATATTGGATAGCACATGTTCTAAGATTGTGCAGCCATAATATGTTTAATGGAGATTTGCACATTCTGATCAAAACAGATGCCTTGATTAAAGGTTTAGTGGCAGAACAATTAGTGCGGGGCGCAGAGCAGTGTGGAATTGGACAACAAGGGGGTTTGAACTGGCACAAAACTGGGAGGAAAATTGGTGAAATTGCAGCAGAGCAAATAGGCGCAGTTTAACATGGCAGAAGCTCTGACAGTGACAGAGCTCTGGGACAGGGCAGGGGCAGCCAGATTGCGCAGCACCCATGGGAGAGCGGCCATCCCTCGGGGCCCACTAGGAGATTGCACCCAGCCAGCTGCACATAGCCCAAGCGTCCTGGTACAAACAAGCCGTGGTGCCTCTCTGCTCGCCCAGCTGGTCCACTAGAAGCTCACAAAACTGAAAATGTTGAAATGGCTGTTAAAACAATAACTTGATTAATCACCTTCACAACAATCTTTCAACTTTTCAATTGCTTTTTGTTGCAATACTGATACTGGCCAGTAGATGGTGGTGGCTCCCTGAAGCAGGAGGCCACCGCTGTGCTGCTGCTACACAATGAATGACAGATGCGTCTTATCCTAATCTGGTGTGTACAATGTACACACAGTGCACAGGTGGGAGGGGTGAGGGGTGTCAGTTGGCCTAAGTGTGCTTATACAGGCCTCACAGTGACCGCAGGCCTATATGGACTTGAGGGTTTATTCAAGTGTACTGTGTGGAGGCAGACCTCTCTTCCTAAAGCTTCACTCTGGGATTAGAACAGTGTTAGCATATTAGCATCTTAGCTGGAGGGCCACTGCTCAGAACCACCTGTGCCAGACAGTCACCCCCACCCAGGGCACGGAGACAGACTGCGGGTCAGCGAAGGTCATTGAGCTATAGGCCACAGTACAGTAAGCTTACAGCCTTACTGTCTTAGCCCATTACTGTAAGCACTGTCCCCTCACTGCTTGTGACTGTGACAACATCATTATTCTGTCTTAAGTGCTGTCACATTTAAAAGGGCACCATGACCGCCACGCGTACAAACCAGCATGACAAGTACACAGGAACAAGCGTCATTCATTTGGGAGGATTTGTTCCGACATTAAACACAGAAAATGCTGCAAACACAAAATGTAGAGCACTTTAGATTTGTGTTTATAAAAAATAAGAAAGGTAAAGCTATTAAATGTATAAACCTTAATATGGTGGAAAATCAAATAGCACACCTGGTTCGAGCCTACAGACACTGGAGGCCTGTGGTGGCCCTGGTGGGCTGGGCTTTGCTCAGGACAATCTGCAGTTTGTGTATGTGTGGCAGTAACAGCCTTCCTGATCATTCATGTGCTGTTGTGTGCTCAATGGTAGAGCACAACTATGACAGGCCTGCGTTAGTGCTGTGGGTGAATTTATGGTTTCCATTTGCTGTTTACCGAATATCTTGCCCCGCTTTACCCAGTCCCTGGCTCTAAAAACCACAGTCCTGTAAATAAAAGCCAACATGAAAAAGAGAAACATTCATTGTTATGATTTCACTTATTGTCTAACAGCAGCTTCCCTGTTGATGACACTGCAATAACACTGCCGCTTATGACACTGGTATTACATTATCTACAATCTGTAGATAGAAATCCACAATAGATACAATGTTTGTCAAAGGTTTCCATGCCAGTGTTTATATAACAGATCTGTCACAGAAGATTTTTAGTATGTGTAAAAGATTTATGTTTTTCCTCTTGGCCTTACCTAAACTTTCCATGCACACTTCCTCCAGTTCCTCTCACTAGGTCACACTCACAACACAAAAGTGTCCAGGGACTTCCCAAAATATACCTGAGCCACCTCTCCATATGGAGGAGCAGCGACTCTACTCTGAGCCCCTCCTGATAATATCAGATATATATTTGGCTTGTTTGGCTATAATATTTGGCTTGTATAATAGATGAAAGCATATCATTACTAAACAGAGGTGAACTATGTGAAAAAGCAACAAAAACACAACAGGAAGAAGAGCCCTATATGTGAACATGTAGAATGCCATTGCACTTGTGTTCACACTGAATCCAATGAGGTTAGACTAGCACACAGCCAATAAGCACAGTCTAATCAAATTGCACTGAATGCCATGTGGTGCTTGCCTGATTCTAATTCCTCTTTAGATGCTTTTGTCCGGCATTATCGATCTTTGTATTGATTTAGTGACTACACCATTTGTGTTAAAAGTTGGTGTCTACTGCCTGCAAAGTTGTTTATGATGTAATTAGTGGTAGTATTACATGCAAATTTCCATCCTCACACTTAGGCCTGTCACAATAACAAATTTTGAAGTGCAATATACTGGTGAAGTAAATATAAACATAAATGATAATACTGAAACTAATTTATGCCACAAAAACTATTCTGTACAATACTGTAAAAAAAAAAAAAAAGAAGCATGAGCTACAATAAATAAACAAGAGAATTAAACACTGTAGTACTTAGTTTGCATTTGTAATGAGCAGCTCAAACAGCTCAAATAGCTCAAATCTAATATAGAGAAAAAATTAGGGATGCACTAATTCAGTTTTTTCAATTCTGATACCTCTTTCGATACTATAGCTTTAAGTATCTCCCGATATCCGATATTAACCAATTCCAGTGTAGGGACTGAAAATGAAACTTTCTCTCAAAACACAGTTATCAAATTTGATCCAATTGTTATTTATCCTGCAAGTAACTGCAGCTTTGTATGAATTTAATTTAAAGCATTATCAGATGTCCTCGGCCTACATCAGTCACTAAATAGTCCTGTTACATTAAAGGCCCAACCAGGATATCAGCTGAACCCATATCAAGGATCCAGCAAATTTCCCTGGCTCTGCACTGATATTCAATACCAATATCAGTATCGGTGCATCCCTATAAAAAATTAAAATCAAAAATTAAAAATTCTCACTAGTACAAAGAAAAAGTACACATAATAAATACCAACGCCAAAGTACACTGTTCCAGCTTTCATATACTGAACGGTAAGTCACTATATAGTAATTACTGTGACAGGCATACACACACTGCTCAATAAGGTTAACCAATCAAAGCTGCAGTAAGTCTGTTGTACCAATCACTCACAGAGAATACATGCCAATCAAAATGTAAAAGGGCCACAGCTGTCTGACTGTTGCTATGGGTGGGACTTTTTCCTGTCCAGTTGAGCAGTGAACAGGTGCAGCGTTTTGTACATGGAGTGTGCATAAAGAAGTGTGCGCCTTTATTCCAGAGAGGCTCGCTGTGTGTATTATTAATTCAGAAAAGCAATGGCAGCAGCTGGTGCTGCGTGTAGAACTTAAGAGAAGCCCCTTTCTACTTTCAAGTGCCCCCCATGTACACAGCATTCACAGTGACAGTTATGATGACACATGTTATAAAGACTTATATTTATATTAAAACAAACTTTATGGATTCATAAGGGAAATGATTTGGCCACAGTAGCTCACACAGTACAATATATTATAATAACAAAGAGAAAAAATATAAATGATAATAATACATTCTAAATAAATATAAAAAACAGCAAGAGACACAAAAATAGAAAGAAATACCCAACAACGGACAATAATTAAACCACAACAGACAAAAGTAAACAATTGAGCATAGTGTAAAGTACTGTCAAGTGCAAAGCTGTCTCCCAAACAGACGCAGGCAGCAGGACCAGCCCAGCCGGCCCTCACTCCACTCACTCATTCATGCTTTGTGCAAAGGGGCTGCCAGACACTAAGTGCTCTCAAGCTCACTAACTGCTGCTCTGCTCCCCGGGCCTGCCTGTCGACCTGTCACTCATTATAAGAAATGCTGTAAATTTGACTTTTAGTAGTAAATAATGATGATTGTTTCAGGGTTTTGTTAATTTGATAACTACAAACCTTTATTGTAGGGCTGCCACATGCATTGATTAATTGACAACAATCAAACAGATATGGTATTGTTAGATGCTTTCAAACTAGGGCTGTCACAATAACAATAAACAAGTATGATATATTACTGAAGAAAATATTGACAATAAATGATAATATTGAATGCCATTATGCAATTCACCTAATTGACCCTAAAGCAGTATTTCCCACAAAGAACTACTCTATGTACAGTACTCTTAATGAACATGAGCTGTAATAAATAAATGAAACTCTTAAAGAGTCATAGCAGTTATTTATTCAGCTGTCTACAGCTAACAAAAAGTACCCAACTAGTACCAGAACACCCACGATAAATATTAACCCACAAAAATGATTGTTCCATCTGTCATGTATTGAGCAATAAGTCGATATAGTAATAATCGTGACAGACCTATTACAAATTATTGTCAGCATCATGTATCTGACACTAAGAGCATAATTACTAGGCAGAATAACATTTTATTCACAAAACTTCAGGTAAGTCACTCCATGCCTTCTCCTTTCTGGTGAACTCCTTGATAATCCCAATAAAATAATTATTAGGCTAATAAAGATTTGGTTGACTAGAGGGACACCATTGGCCAATTAATCGACTAAATAAACAGTCCTGATCGGTGCATTGTCCCAATTTTAAAGAACAGAAAATTAATCAAAAGTTTAAAAGTTATAGTAATAGTTTTGTGTTTCACTACTGTGGTGTCTTTTCAGAACTAAGGTGATCAGATGAGATTGGCTAAAACCCAAAATTTAGCCACCAACATCAGAACAAAATAAACATGTAAACGACAAATCGAACCTGGAGCCTCCACCCTAAAGACGAGCACCTTAACATAGCGAGCTAAACTACATGCTGTGGGGAAAAGCTTGGTTGTGGCACTGCCTTATCTGCCTCTCCTGACTGCATGTTGCTGGTACTCCACCTCACTGTCTCCCCTCTGCTCTCCACTTGGCTCTAAATGCAGTGGTGTGTTGCATACTGCCTGCCTGCGCCTTCAGTCAGACACTCTTTCCTGTTATGACGTAGGAGACGACCAAGGCGAATGTACGAACAGAGCGTCTACAAGCCATCAAGAGCTGCAGGCAGCCTATCAGCAGCAGTTAGGGCTGCATGCAGTCGACTCAACCTCTCTACCAACAGTTTTTAATGTTTATCAGAAAATAGCTACTCAGTATTCTGTTGCGGGACATTTAGAACTGGATTCGCAATTCAGGACAACAGCATGGATTTCGGGATTGTCTCAAATTTGCTTGGGATTTTCCCGAATTTTTCTGGACTTCTGGTCACCCTATTTCATAACTGGTTGATAATTTTAAGGGGATGTACTTGATTTTCTTCATGCCCCAGTACAGATATGCTGTAAAAGTAGCTTTTAAAGTGAAACCGATGTGTGCTGTCTATCTAATCGTAATACGATTTTGGCAGTTACGTAATGTCATTGTTAGCAGTGACATGATGGCAAAACTCCACCCTGGTTTCTCTGAAAATTGTAAAGAGCACTCATAACAATTAGGATGTAAGAAATGAGCTATAAAAGTGAGAAATAATGTTGCATTGCTGTAACAGTTTAAAATGAGTTCTTCCTTGGCCTAGGCATTTCATTCCTGTGACAATATATATATTTTAGGAAGAGTAAAATTGTCATATTGTGGTACACATTTTTTATTGAATGCAATTGTATGCTAAAACAAAGACACTTTTTCACACCCAGTCTACAATGAAGTTAGAACTTTCAGAAAAAAGTTGATGACTTAAAGGACCCATACTACGCTATTTTCTTCTTCTATGTTATAATGTTGTTTGCTCATCAAAAAAATACCTGGAGTTGTGTTTTATTTCACTCACACAAACCCTGCATCTTTAGGCTTCTCTCAAACAGAAAACACTCTGTTTCACCTTTTGATGTTAAGCGGTAATACAGGAAGTGCTCCTCTGTGTTTTTAAGCCATACAACTTCACTAGAATCATTTGCATAGTTTCAGACCTGGAACTGCTCATTTCTACTGAACTAAAGCTTAAAAGAGCTGTTAACTTTAAAACTATTGCTTCTTGACACCACAAGTTGAAACAGAGCATTTTGAGCTTTGGAGATGTAGACAGAGTAATAATAAAGGTTACTTAAACTAAACACAACTTCAGGTATGTTTGTCATCAGGTAACAACATTCTAACTCATTGTGAATGTTGTGTAATATAGGACCTGTAAGTTACATATACAAGGTAATAAAAGGATACTGAATGTGCATGAATTGATGAAGGTTAATTCTTCAGTAGACAGATATGATACAATAATTTCTTTTTTCAATGCAATCTCTCATTCAAATGGGACTGGTCCATAGTAAGGACTTTCAAAGGAAGTCAAAAGGACAAGTTTTTAAAGTTCAATATGTTTCTTTCAATTTCCATTTGGAACTTTCTATTCAGTCTCTTTTCTATCACTTTGCTCACTATAAAAATCATCCTTCCTTTTATGTGCTTTTTACTCATAGTATATATTTGCTATATGTGGCTGTCGTTGTTATACACATACACAAGTCCTGACTTGAACCTGCTTGCTGTGTTCTGCTAGGAACATAATAACAAGTCCGACTCGAGGTCTATTCAAAGTTGAAATAATGTACCCCAACACTCAAACCACGGAGCAATATGTGACACTGGCAGATGTTGGACTCCCTCTGCTCTCTCCTCTCCCCTCCTCCTCTCCTCCAGTCTGCCGTTGAACCTCATACCAAAGTTGTTGGCTTAGACATCTGCACCTCGCGTACTCTTTCTCTCTTTCTTCATTTCTTTTCTGTCTCATCTTTCCGTGTACCAGGCAAGAAACAAGTCTTCCCTACATGACAGATGGCGAATCAACAATTGTACAGGGGTGTCGGACCCTCAAACTCCACACACACAAGAAGAAACAGCACATCCTCAGCCTTCCTTTCTTTGTGAATGCTTCCAGTCCTACATCTTGATTGGTTTCTTGCGGCTCAGACTTAGCATTAGCGTATGTGTGTGTGTGGCCCTCTTTACCTTGCTATATTGAGCTCTGGTTTAATGAGTGCTGGGTAAAGATGGGGCCCGACCAGTGGACCATATGGGGAACATTTAGCCCCCTCAGAAGAACGCGCCAAGCCTCACTGACACCATTACTAGAGTCGTCCACTATGCTACACTGGCTTCTGAATAGAAATGGGAGATTTTTACCATGGGCAGCTAATTAATGACTAGAGATTGGCAGCCAGCACAGGAGTATGCTGAGAGGAGAGGAAAACATGTGTCACTGTTTGGTATCTTCCCTTCACTCAGGTGGCTGTCCATGAGAAATAGTGAAGAAGATAGAAATGAACTACATCCTATGAATGCATGTTTCTAAGCATTGGTATAATTTTGTCCCACTTGCACAATTCATTTTTTAAAGACACTGTATTAATTGTAAAGATGATGTATTCTTTGTAATGCAGATAAGAACAGTTCGAGTGGAACAGTGTGTCACAGCAGGCCAAAAGCTAGTGGCTGTGTTAATCCTGTCAAAGGCAGATTACAGGTGGGGGGATAAAAATAGACTGACTGTCCCTTTAACTTGACCACTGTGACATGAGTGCAGCTCAACTGTTAACTCCACATCACTATGAAATATTTATGAAGAGTTAGCATTTAACTCGCATTTGAATTCTCAGGCATGTTCATGGCAGACACTGGAGTTTGAAAGGTGAAATGGACATATGCACAGATAGTATATATAGATCTAATGGATCTAATATAATAGAGCCTATTTAATCTTTTTAAAGGTAATATTAATATATTTAATTTTCATTGTAATTTACATTGGTAAAGAATCGAACTGCAATTATTGCAGCTATTTGTGATTTAGGTTTTAAATCAGTTCACATTTTAAACATATTTTGGAGAGTTACCTAAATTAAAAAAATAAGCTTTTTTTCTGATATTTTGTTGTTAACTGAGAATATTCAATTAAATGGTTCTCACATCCCCACAATAAAAAAAATGCTACTGAAGGCTACTCTCAAAATGATACAGTAGCATTTTGTCTGATGTTTGATTTTATTTTCAGAACATAGGCCACGATAAATTAAAATGGTAGGCTCACAAATAGTCTTAAGACTATTGCATACATAAAAATGTTCCCTTTGTCATCTGAGGACTCCCCCAAATGGGGTTGCTGACTCTAAGGTTGAGAACCACTGACCTGAATAACTGCAGCCCTATGTGATATTTGCATCAGTTAAATAGCCATTTTTATTTAATTTCAGTGAATTGTGTGCAGTCTTAATTTCAAGAACTTCTTTATACACCTTTCTCAAAAAACTAGACAATTTATATGATGGTATACTGCTATAAAATAAGAGTATTAGATTTGATATCTTCAGAATGCCAAGAGAGGGAGATATGATCAGTATTTTATAGGGCGAGCAGCTAAAGTTGTTCAAAGTAAATAGAACTGGCATTCGCTGGTCACTCTGGAGGCCTCCTGCTGCCAGCCAACACTTCCACTAGCTGTTAACCACTAGGCACTAATCTGTTGGCCTAAATCAGCCAAAGCTACCCCCACTCCAACCTGCCTCCTCCAATCAGCCCCGATCCCACTCAAACTTTAACATGCCCCAGTGCCCACTGCCCACTATGAGACTATGGAGACGATAGCTTCATTCACTTGTAAACTCAACAGCATGCATTGTAACTGGGAAGCACCAGTGACAATTTTGGTTTTGATTCAAACTAAATGACTAGATCTGATATCTTCAGAGGGGCTAGTTCAATCAACTGATGTAATAGTAATACCATTAAGAACTTCATAATATACCTGTTCAAGAGAAATATTTTCTTTTAGTAAACTAATTTGCACGACACACAGGCCAAAATGTTGATACTTTGCAGCTGATGTTAACATAATTCTCTGTGAGTGTAAAGCTTATTGAAAGCACTGCTTAACCTGAGCTTTATTTTAACACAATCTGACCAGAAAGGATCGACTTGGTTTGACCTACAACAGGTGAGATGATTTCTGCATTTAAACAAATCTCTCACATGTAAAATTACAGTCATAAACTAGTGAGCAGTTTCTCAGTTAGTCACTCTCACCTTTTTTACTGATCTCCTAAACAGGACCATGAAAACTCACATTGATCACATGTTCCTAAAACCATTTTACATTTTTTTCTTGAGTATTCAGACTATGTTAAAAAAAAAAAGGTAGTTTGTGTGTGTATGTGTGTGTGTGTGTGCATAGTGTCACCATGGTAACTGTTGAACATTCCACTAACGGAGATGCATGTAGAACACCCCCAAGCAAACACCCCCAGTGTGATCGATCAGCACAAGAAACCATCAATCACTTTTTGTCCAGCCCTAAGTCATTTAAGGTGAGAGTTTTGATGAGGCATTAATCTCATATTCAAACAGCTCTTCCTACTGGGCCCTCTCTAACCACGTGTCCACTGTTCCCAAAGCAGTGATCAGCACTACATTCATTGATCCGAGACTTCCTCTGCCTGCACCAGCTCATTCACTCAGACGCCCATTAATCCATCACTGTTTGTTTGGCCTTTGCAGACTTCCTTCTCCCACTTATGCCTCTGTCTTATTGACTGTCTGTGTTTGCAGTTAGACCATTTTGTCTCTGACCATTTAGTCCACTATTGTCTCTGAACACAGAATTAGAGAAATCTGTACAAGTATTTACAAACATATTGGAAAATAAACTAAGTGCCTTGGAGGTTGGTCATTAATGGTTTCTACTTGTGTAGTTTACAATACAAAGGGACTTCCATAGTTCTGGGGAATGTTTGCTGGATTACGTATTATGGAACAGTTAAAGGTGCTATATTACACAAATTGACTCTTGTGAGCTTTAAGCCAGGTTATAATGTTGTTACCTCCTCAGAAACATACCTGGAGGTGCACACATGTTTGAGTACACCTGCATTATTAGTGTGTCTACATCTCCAAAAATCTAAATGCTCTGCAACTAAAGCGGTAGTTTTCAAGTTAACAGTTCCTTTTACCTTTCAGTAGAAATGGGCACTTCCAGGGCTGAAATTATCCAAATGATTTTAGTGAAGTTGTATGGTGGAGCACCTCTGTATTATCATGTGACATCACAGTGAAATTGAGTGTTTTCTATTTGAGAGAAGAACTCAGCTTAAATATGCAGGGTCTGTATGTTAAACATGTGTGAATGAAAAAAAAACACAACTCTGGGTATGTTTGTGATGAGGAAACAACATTATAACAGACATTAGATCAGAAAATAGTGTAATATAGGCTTTTTAAATCTGGATGCAATATGATTAGAGAGATTATGCTTGTGATAGTTTGAGACAGACTTAAATGAAGACTTTGTAGCTGATCAAAAGCAGAGGTGACAGTGCTCCTGCTGCCTGCCTCTGTATGTTAGCCTCCAGTCTCTCAATAGAGGATGTATCTGTTATTATGGGTCCCCTCTGTATTGGGAGGCCCTGCTCCTCTGCTGCTGCCGCTGTCTGTATCTGTCACACACTGAGTCTCCTGCCTGTTCGTAGCTCTCGTCCTCTGTTAGCAGTGGGCTACGGCTCTATCGGCCTGCCTGGCTCCCTGCCATTCTCTGCAGTGTGGAGTGACTCATTCTTAGGACAATGGAGACAGTTTGTAAAGCCACGTTGGAGCATACACTTCCTCCGGATGTGCAAGAGGATGCCATTCATAACAAAGCCTGTATTGTCTGCCTGTCTGCTGCTGCCTGTGTACATGAGACTTAGGAATAGTCATAGAGCACAATACATAGCAGAGTGAGAGTGTGAATGTTAAAGAGGCCTGAGTTGTGGTGACAGCTTCTAAAGGATGGAGGAGGAGAAGAGAAGGACGACAGCGCAGACAGTGGCGGCAGCGGCTAGTGATTGATATCAGAGATCTGGCACTGCCACCTGATCCAGCCAGCCTCCAGCAACACTGAACTCACTGAACTCACAGAGCCAAGATGGCCGCTGCACTGCACTGCACCTAATGAACCCACAAAGTGTGTGCCCGCAACTGGCACACACTCTGGTGGGATGTGTGGATACAAGCAATGCAAACAAGCAGTGAGGCCCAACAAGAAGCCTGAGTGTGGAACAGTGGAGGCGCATTCAGCACAGATGTGGAGGATCTGATATGAGAAGAGTTTCAACACCCAACTCAGACTGAATTAAAGAAATACTCATTCATAAGGCACCAATAAAAATGTGAATTGTTAAATTCACTGGAGGTATGCCAACATCAAACATAGGTGTGGGCAATATGGAAAAAAATCTATATATTATGAATGATACTGACATGATATTATGACAATCTAACAGAAATGTGCTATAGGTTCAGTGACATTATCTCCAATATTCAGTGTCGATTATGTGAATCATTGTTAAAATAGATGCTGTGATCGATCATATTAGTTTATTGTATTCAACTAAAATATTTTTATTGAAACTTGGAAGGATACAGTGAGTTATTTTAATGAAAAACATTGAATTTTAAAAATGACAAGAGCTGTCAGGGGATGCAAGGGTCCACAATATGTTTTATGTTGAGTTTTCCATTAGATCTCTGAATAGTCCAAATAATTTGCTATTTATTAGATACATTATAGAGGTTTATATTACATATGGAGAAATCTATGAAATCTATGACTTTTGATCAAAAACATGACTTATGGTTAAAAACATGTCCTTTTTGTCATATCATTTGGAGTGACAAAATAAACCAAATGCTCTATATGTAAGAAGTATATCTAGAAAACAAGATTAACTGTATTATTGATACTTCGATAATCTGCCTACCTCTGACTCCCAAGTTCAACCTGAATTTGCTTAGGATCTTGGGGCTAACCTTCTGATATTTTTTTTTTTTTTCATTCCTATAACTTTCTCCATCAAATATGGTAAACAATACAATAAACCTGTTTGAAAATATAAGTTAATGCTGAATAAATATAATAAATAATGCTGGATAAGAAACCGAAACAACAATACAACAAAAACAGCTGCACTGAAAGTGGCTGTTACAAGTATTTCTGTCCATGTGTCTGAGCAACATTTGTTTTGCTCCAGTACAGCTATATTGTAAATGCAGTTCTTAGAGTAGAAATGATACTGCTGTGTGCTGTCTGCATTTAATTGTAAAGAGTTTTATAGTCCGAGAATCAGGAAGTGCACCATTAGCATGTTAATGTTTGTTGGCATTATAGTGACAACAAAACTGCTCTGATTTCTGAAATGGTCTCATTGTGGTGAATAATTAGGATGCTAGAAATGAGTCAGGAAACTGGAAATTCTGTCAAATAAACTGTGTGTCCTGTATTGTTTGCCTGACCAGTCTTCTATATTCTGCTCAAATCCAGAAGGGGCTGGAACTGGACAATAAAGGGTGAAAATCCTGCATCCAAACTTAAGACAGTCCAACCACTACAGCTAATTTGTAGCACGTCTCTCAAATGCGGAAGACATCTGTCAAAAATCCTCATAACATTCAGAATATGACTCATTTTACTTGAGATAAATAATAGTTTGGTGCATTGATTGATGCTTCTCAGTATTTGTAGTGTAAGCAGCCATGTTTGTTTTTGACACAAATGGGCCATGCATCTTTCAGATTGGTTAATCCACCTGTCAATCACATCCTCTGAAACTGGGAAACAGGATAAGGCTCCAGATCCACTTGTCTTTGTAAAGTTTTGTCAAAGTGTGAGGTTCTGGCTGGTCAGGTAACTGTATTGCATCTTGTGCCGCTGTTGCTGTGTAGAACCAGGTAACTATATTCTCCACCACAACCTCTTTGCTCCACCTGACCCCCCTCCACCTCCTGCCCTGAGATCAAAATTCACTTTTATTATAGGTGGTAAAACACACAGACTTGTTAGGATTTTGATGGATGTACCATTTATCTCTGAGAATCAAGGAACACACAGACCGCTGTTTAATAAAGACCCCTTTCAAAGATGGCGGCGAACATTAGTAGCAGATTGAATTTCCACTTAATAAGGGACGGAAAGTGCTTTATGGTACAGAGCAGCAAGAGATAGAGTCAACCGAGGACACACTGTTCTCTAAAGCAGTGCTGTTACTGAGTCTGTACGTGTTCACTATATTGTGCTCCTTGTGTCGCTTTTTGCAGGTACATTTTATGGTTCAGACTTCTTTTGCAGGACTTTCATGTTACTCTTGTTTTTATCAGTATGAAGACAGGATGAGCTCTTTAGTGTAGGTCTAGTTAAGGAGGAGTACCTGAGAGATTAGGAATTGAAGAGAAAAAACTGCAAACCCTTTGAGAATGTTACAGGTGTACTTTTTAATGAAAGTTGCCTGGGATTCAGAATACACACTTCTTTAATATTTTACGAAGATGTGAGTCTGTTCACTGGTCATTCTCCCTCAGTTCTGATGGGTGTGACTGACATAATAAAAAAACACTGTGGATTTCTGCAGAATCACTGAGTGAAGCACTAAACTCTGTTAATCTGAGGTGAGAGAAATGTGATTTTGTTTGTAAATGATGGGTGACCAATGAGCTTTTTGTTTGTCTTTGTCACTGAAATAAAGTAGTCTGATTACACAAGCATGTTTGGTTGTGTCTCGAAGTGCAATGGAGGGAGTGTGGACAAATTAATATACCTCTGTATAAAAAATACAGAGTGTGTGTCTATTCTGCTTTGTTTGACAAGTTATTCTAATAGTTCTTTGCCTTGTCAAACAACAGCCGTGGCTAAATGGCTATCAGAACAACTTTCTTTCAATATCTTCTTTTGTTCAGTAGCAAAAAGACAGTAAACTGCACTGATGTGAGAAGCAACAGTTTGCCCTCAAGAAAACCTCTCACTGTCAGTTAAAAATGTGTGAAATTTAATGCATAAAGCACTGGCTTAGGCATAAAGTTTACGATAAAGTCAATAACCAGCTCATCCATTAGGATGATACAGCAGCAATTAAAGATGCGTATGTCCAGAGAATATCTAATTACAAAGTCAATGTGAGCACCACACATAGACCATGTGCTTCACAGCTGTATGCAAGAAAATTCTTGTTTAATTCATCTCTTTAAAGTGAATGATGCTATCCTACATCAGTCTATGGTACATGGATTTATCTGTAATTAAACATAGATGAAAATACTACTACTACAACTGCTAAGCCAAAGCTGATTATGGACACGACCTCATGTGACCTCCATAGTGATATGAGCCAACAGTGAAAAGGATCCAATGGGAGATGAAAGTAAACCAACCACCTCCAATGGTGGCGTGCTTAGCACTTCTGGCTTACAGCAAGGGATTCCCCAGTTTGATTCCCTGAACATTTCTGGGCCTGGTCTGTGCATGGTACTACAGTTTGCCCCATAAACCTAAAACATGCATGAGAGGCTTACCCTCCAACTAGGAACTGATTATTAAAATAGCTCCATATCTGCAGACACTGGACACTGCACTGTGGCTATACAGTGTTCCTTGCAGGTTGCTACGCAGCAGCTTTGAAGAATGGGTCAAATAAATGCAAAGGACAAATTGTGTTACCCTAGCATGTTGTTTGAATTTCAGAAGTATTGTCGCCAGTTAATGTTGGTAAATAAAGCCTTATATATTACCCTGAGTGATCAATAATAATTCCATACAAAATAGTAAAAAGCAGCTTTAGAAAGTTCAGCTAAGTCTTGTTTTAAGGTTAGAACTTGACTTGATAATATATAGTATAAAATAAATGGGACAACTCTGTTGTTCCTGTTGTCTAGATTTACCTGTTCTCTGTCAGATGCTCTCTTATGTTGGAGCGGAGCTGTTTAATGACTAAGACTGCAGTCTGCTGTATCACGACCTGGACAGTGAGTCAGCAGCACCCGACCCCTCTCCTCTTCACAAACACAGTTAGCGTATGATGCAGACAAACATTCACATTCTCCACACCAACTCCCCTCCCACCTCTGTCTGTCTCACACAAACTGGGAGCTGCGTCGTGACTGGGGGTGCACAGCTCCTCTTCATGTGCACAGACAACAGTCACCCTCATGCACACTCTTACACACACACACACGTACACACCTACCCATCACTTCAGACTGAGAGACTCCCCACTACCCATACTTATTTTAGTCCCTTGTTATCCAAGGGTCACCCTGATGAAGCAGAGGGCTAGCCTACATTACCCAGAAGCCTGCTCTGCATTATGTAACCATGTCACTTCCTGTTCAACAGTTTGCTTTACACATTCCGAGACATCATCGCATAGTCAGGGAGATGATGCCCATTGGCCTAGAAGCTTGGAAATCCCCCACTGTCCTCCCCTGAGACTGTTCCAAAAGACATACATTACATTACATTACAGAAAAGGAAAAGCATTGTGGGAAACAGAGCATCCATGTATTCAGCTGTAAAAGGTTTTAATCCTGACATCTCATGAATCATTCCCTGTCAATCATAATACATAATACTTGACATATCAGAAAAGGAAGTGCTATCTCAAGTGCAGCATCACAACTTAATTTTGTTGTGAGAGAGGCCGCAGACAAGATAGGTCAGGGGAGCGTGCCCTTCTCCCCTGGACCACCCCCCCTCTCCTGTTGCCTCACCTGCCCTCACCCATTTCATATGACATGACTTACTGACATCATTTATGATGTGAAGATGGAGACAGGCACGACTAAGTTCATTTGACAGAGCAGTAGTAGAGAGGCCTGACACATTGTGCACCAGCACTAAACATTTACTATGGCTCTACATGTTAGAACAGAGACACAACATCATGCACAAGCCCACTGCAGATACACAGGCTTATCCTGTATACTGCACATGCTGCAGGAGACTGCTCCTGCTCCACTCAGTATCAGACATGTGATGAGAACAGCTCACAGCACACGTGCACCGGCTCGGCCTCGTCTAGACGACACGCACACACACACACGCACACACACACGGAGCAGAGCATGGACATGAAACAGAGGGGTACTGCATGTACTCACCCCGTTTCTGGAGCCATCCCTCTCTGACGATGGTGACATCGCTCATGGTTCCTTCACGCCGAGTGTGATGCCGCTACACGCCTGCTCCACAGAGAGAGAGGGGGAGGAGGGGGGCGGCTCTCCCAGCCTCCGTGTCACTCTCCCTCCCTTCTTCTTTTCCCTCTCGTTCACTAGCTCGCGCAGTCGCTCCCTGGCCTGCGCGTGCACACAGGCTCAGTGTGTGTGTTTGATGCGTGTTCGCTGCTTCCTGTTGTGGCTTATCTCGGAGCCTCCCTCCTTCTTGGTCTCCCCCTCCCCCGCCACCTCCTCCTCTGTCGCTCCCTCTCCAGACCTTCCTCCTCAGCAGCAGTGACTCAGCCTGAAAGGAAGTGAAAGCAGAAAGACACAATGTTTCATGGGAACTTTTCACCTTCTCAGATGGTTCCTTCAGAACCACCTTACATTGAGCTGCCTCTATCCCTGTGAACAAGTGTTAATGTGAGGGCATTTCCTCCTCGCGCCCACTTCCCTCTTCTGTGGTAACAAATTATTACAGGCGCTCTGTGAAGTAAAAACAGACCCTGATGGCAACACAAATGTTGCACGTTCATTCACCTCCTGTAGTACGGTACTAGTGAGTGAGCCTACCTTTCCAAAGCTGCTACATTTTGCGTGTTGGTGGATTTAGTTAGTGTGAGCGAGCTTGTGGGCTGCTGTCTGCCGCTGAGTGGGAGGACTGGGGAGTACAGGGCTGTGTGCTATAAATAGTAGCAGCGGCGGCAGTTAGAGATGCTCCTCTTTTTCTGTGTGCCCAAATCTCTGCACCTCTCTCTTGTCTCGCTCCCCCTCCCATCCCTTTCTGCATAGCTGCCTGCTCACCTCAGATGCACTCTACTACAAGCTCGCTTACACAATGCGCAGCAGCACTACACCGCTCAGCTTGAATGGAGAGTGGCACTACAGCAGATAAGCTAACAGTTTCAGAGCTAACGCAGTAAATCAGTATTCAGACCAGCTCCTGTCTGCACCGCTGTTCATATTTGGAGGGACTGCAGCATCATTACAACGGCATCATACACAAGTACCTTTCATCCAATGTTTTATTTGATCTTAATTTTGAAAGCATGGCTGTTAGGGTTGCACTATAATGGAAAAGACTGTGATACATGATATGACTGTTAAGTACTGCAATATAGATATTATTGTAATATTACAATATATAAGCGGCTGCCATGTGGCTCCTAACTGTTGTTGTACCCCTTAGCTTTGTCTCACACTCTGAATAGTCCCTGACTTGGCTACTAGGCAAATAAATCTGTCACAATATATAATATTACGGTTGTGTACATTTTCACAAAAACAAAATTGGATGAAATACAATGTACTTAATTTTTAAATCATGAGAACAGTAAATGGAACTTATGAATTTTTCATGAAAAACTGATCGTTACAAAAGTTCTTAAGGATGTAAAAGTACCTCCTGGTAAGTGCTTGTGTGTGCTGGTTGGTAAACACTTTCCAAACCCTGGGTCTGCAAATGTAATTAAATGTATAGCTAGTAGGTTTTATAGGCTCTGCAAAATTATGGATTATACTTTAATACTTGAGTGTAATTCAATGAGGCTTCATTTAGCTGGGCCCTAATCTGGCCTAACGTGCCCCTGATCGCCCCATGCTGCCACCACAGAACCTGAAATACTGTCAGTGTCTATTAGCTGCAGTATAGACGAATGAGATGTGCCGAGAGGAGCGTCCAGACACAGGCAACCCTTCATCACCAGGGCAGCGGTTACTATGGAGATGTCCACTGTCCGTTCTGTCAGGGAAGCACCAGTCAAATAGGATTTATTATAGCACAAGGACAAAATGACAGAGGAACACAAGACGACGAGGTATAGTGCAAAAGTGAGTCTGTGCCAAGATGGACTCTTCTGACAAGCAACACAAGTTCTAGGTATATAAAAAATGACTAGACAAGGGCCCAGACGGTCAGCCACTACTGCTGAGCTTCCTGGCTAAAAGATTATGTTCAAAGCATTTCTTTAGTTATGTTGTTCTTTGTAAATCTGTAACATTGGCATATCACTTTTTATTTTCTCTGATTGACTGTCCACACAATCTGCCCATTCTGGCCCCAACAATGAAGCCATCTCTGTATCTGTCATCCAATACACTGACTGTGCAGGTACATTCTGCAATGTGGGTAACAATAAGCCTATCTGGATAATTATTGTCTTATCGTTCAATACATGGTAGATGGAACAATAATTTTGGGGGGTCAGTAATGACTTTTTCTTTGCACTGCAGGGAGATTTTTTATTATTTTTCTGTACTATGATAAGATTTTAGTTGTAGAGGTTTGAATAAATGACTCATTATAGACACAAACTAACTACTAAGTGTTGCATTCTGTTATGTATTTATTGTGGTTCATATTTTTAACAATATTTTACATTAAGAATACTTTTAGGCGATAAGTCTGCTTTATGGTTTGGTTTCAGTTTTATTGTTTACCATCTATATTTAGTTCAACAATATATCACACATCAAAAAGTATTATTGTGACAGGCCTAAGTGCCATCATGATGACCTCAAACCATTGCCACTGGTAACACATTGCTATAGAAATGTCAGTGTCACAAACTATTATTTAAACGCATGTGGCTCAGGATAGTTTTAGTTTGTGTCTTGAGGTTGCCTGTTGGTGTTACACAGCTTGTTATATATAATACAAATCTATAGACGCCAGCACAGATGTGAAAATCTCCCTTCACTTTTGAGATGAACAGCCTCCAGCATTACACTGCGTTCAATGGACCACATGGTCACACCTGCGTCCTGACACCTGACACAAAACTCAGCTGTACAATGTACAATCCTGTCCCAATGCATGCCAGCATTCAGCAGAGGCTCAAAGGATAGCACCTGTATAGTGAATCCATACTCTTCTCAATAAATCTAAGAAGTGGAACATATCACCAGCAGAATGTAAGATAATTTATTTTAATTTAGTTTTTGAGTTTGAAGCAGATGTCATTACATTGCTTCAATGTCATACAATTTTTTAAAACCCTATCTTAGTTTATGGCAAAATAATTATAAAAAACAAAAGAAATTGCCTAATATTGACATAACAAACTGTCATGTATGTTACTGTTAACATAATACACTGTGTTATTGTTAATACAGCGTTTGAACCTCTTTATTTATTGGCTGTGGCATAGGTAACCAGAGGAAAAGGTGCCCTAAACATCTGAGTCATCAAATGCCCTTCACAAAATATTTGTCAGTGATGTTTCATGTACTAATACCATCAGTCTGATACAGAGTGTCCAGTCTGCACATCACGTGACCCATCTCTTCGCGTGTATCTCCAGCATGGGCAGGACCCATATTCGCCAGCAGCAGCACTGCATCATCTACGTCACTGGCTGTCAAACTGACGCATGTTGCGCGCAGCGTGGCAGACCCTCGGACGCTTAAAGTGGCTAATAAAACTACGCATAACACCGATTAATAAAAGAAAACACCTCAAATGTGTCAGTAGCCGGACAGCTACACTCCATGTCCCACAAACACTTTATCGCCGGGCATCTCTCATCATCATCTGTCCACCACGGAGCCGCCCACATCCTGATCATATCCCCCGGTGGACCGTGCGTTTGGAGCGCTTTGACTGACAGTGCCGCCATGGCCCCGTGTGTTACCTGTAAGCGCCAGGGGCTGAGGGATTCCCGTGCACCTGCTCTTCATACACCGCCAGCTTTATTTCTTTCCTTTCGGTGTAGCAGCCTTGAAAAGGAACATGCTAACGAGGAACTGCTGAATAATTTAACACGAATAGGCACGCACGCATTTGTGGTCGATGATTGTAATAATGTGCAGCAGGTCTTTGGTTAGATTAAACGGGACGACGCAGCCCACGGTTGTTTTGACTTTCAAGAAAAAAGTCGTGACGTCACCAACAGAAACGGCAACCCTCGGCTCTGCCATCATCATCATCATCAACATCACCGCGTCTAACACACACACGCACGCACTGATATCAAACATACCGTATTCCTCTTCGTCCAGGCCTCTATTTCAGCAAAGCTCTCGTTTCTTGTCCACAGTAGAGCTCCTCATCATCCCATTCCAACATCCCGTTTGTCTCTGCCGGCTAATAACCCAAGCATCGCGAGAATGCAGATGAAAGCCTATCTGATCCACGCAGCGGCCTTTGCTGGTACTTCTCATTTTAAAGCGGTAATAACACGCTACTCTCACATCATAAATGAAGAAGCAAAGGCTGGAAATAGAAAATTTAAACAAAAATAAGCAGGCTTTTAATGTGGCATTTGGTTCAACTCAGCTTAATTTTTCCCCTTAATTTAATTAGTCTAATTGCTTGATCAGTCTTGGAACCATAAAGTCAGCATAGTCTTTTCTAATAAAACAAATCAGTAGGCCAGTGTTGATAATAACGATGAACAGCACTGAGAAAAATCTTCAAACATAAGAAACATTCACCGTCTCACGAGTTCGTAGGCACGGTCTTAGCTGCAATTTCAATTTAGTATGCATAGCTGTAAAGGAGCTTATCACTGCTGGTTTGCTTCCTCTATTGTTCGATACAACATTTGGAGTTTGAGAGCAGCTGAGTCGACAGGTTTAACTACAGCTATCCCCACAGCCTCTGGTATTATTGCATGGCACTATCTTAATTACTGTTGACAGCCGGAAGGATCAGACAGCTGTTTAACATAAGACAGAAATGATTACTCAACAGCTGATCAGCCTGGTGTAAACCAAAATGTTCAGTGGCCATTTTTGGCTCAGGCCACTGGGACAGTGCATTGTTTGAATTGCTCAGCTGGCTGCTGAAGGGTCAGCTGTTACTTTATTGTACATCACACTATACCTACTAAAAGTGTGTGTTTAAAAAGCTGCTCACACATAATCCTGTCATAGCGCTCAACCTGGTTTAATTAAGTGACAGTGTGGCATCCATGTATTGCTGTACCTTTTCTCTTCCAGATGGAGCACGTGGGGCACTGGGGCTGTAGAAAGTAGATCAGGGGTGTCAAACTCATTTTGGTCCGGGGGCCGTATCCAACCTACTTTGATCCCAAAGGGGCCGGATCAGAAAACTCATGTCATATAAACCCCAGAAATAACAATAAGTTAAAATATTGGTGCAGAGAAACACAAATCTATTACAGAAATCTTTCTAAATTGATGAACTCTTTCTTTTACAAAATATTATAATATTATGAACAACCTGAAACTTTAAGAAAAATACAATTTCAACACAATATTTTAACATGAACTTGTTTGCAAATAAGAATAAGTCAATTTTTTTGGAAAATCCTGCACTCGGCTCCACTTTTCTCATTTTTGACATTTTGAGGGACGAGGGAGTCACGGTCAACAGTCAAAACGATCGTCCTTTAAGAGCATTTGGAAAGAGACAAGTCCTCATTTGTGCTGCTCTGGCGGGAGGGGCCACCCCCTGGGGGCGCTGGAGATGCTGATATGATAAACACCGCAGAAAATTACCAATATTTTAATAGAAAATATAATTGAAATATTTTAGTAGAAAATCAGATGAGGGCCAGATTAAAGGTCTTGGAGGGCCGGATCTGGCCCCCGGGCCGTATGTTTGACACCTGTGAAGTAGATGAACAGTACAAAGAGACAGGAGAGCCCTGCTCTCCTCAATGTTTCCTCATCACCTTCTCAATTTGTTCCTGCACTTTACACTTCTAAAAGGGAAATCTAAAGAAAGAACCTGGTTAAAAGGGACACATTATGTAATATAAACTTTTAAGAGGTTTTAAGCATAACAGTGTTCCTTCATCATTTGCTTACTCTAAGTTGTGTTATGTATGTTATGGTAAAAAGAGTAGTACGTTGTATCTTCTTTCAGGTGATCTATGTCACTACACCACTTATACTGAAGCCACTGTGACCTAGATAGACCAAACTGTTTTCTTATACATCACTGATGCTTTTGTTCCTTCAGGCAAAATGATGAACTATTTCACAGCGAGAGATCAAGTCTGTTCAATCCATCAGATGAGCTGGAGGAGCACGAGGTGTGGTCCTGTAGGTCTGTGTGGTCATCAGAGCATGAACTTCACATAGGTCTACCACACAGGCTGTGTCCACCTTCAGCCTGTGTGGAACTGTGTATGCCTTCAATTCAATTAAACAATTATCTCTCACCTAATTTAGTCAATCTTCTATATCTGAGTGCTGTTAAAGGGCTCATACTACTCTTTTTTCAGATCTATGTTATAATGTTGTTTCCTCATCAAAAACATAACTGCAGTTGTGTTTTGTTTCATTCACACATTTAACACACAAATCCTGCATATTTTGAGTTCTTCTTTCAAACAGAAAACAGTTTTTTCCACCTTGTGATGCATAATATAGGAAATTTAGTTTTAGAAAAAGTGTTTTTTTTTATTTTTTCCTCAGCTTTTTTAGATACATTAAAAAGATGCTCTGCTGTACTTGTTGTTATCTGAATTCCTCTGTGTAAATATATATTTTTTTTCCATTTTTCATTTGGGAGTGTGTGCTAGAGTCTGTGCCCCTGCCCTTCTGTTAGTGTACCACCCTGGAGCCTGTCTCCTGTGGTTTGGACAGAGCCTAAATGAATAGCACGCACACTCTGCAGACAGGGCACAAAGTCTGAACAGGATTAGACAAACTTCTCACTTCTGTTTGAAATAACATGCCCCAGTACCCTCCAGTGTTTTCAACCTCCTTTACCGTCTGCAGCACAGCCCAGCCCCATGACCTTGCTCCAGCTCCAGATCTCCAGCTCCCAAAGCCCAGGGAAGCAGCAGCCCTCCGCCCTCTGCTCTATCCCAGGCCTCTTTGATGAGGCTTCAGGAGAGGGAGGTGAGCTGCGCCCAGGAGACCCACATGGAGGTAGGGACAGCTGCGGTCAGGCAGACCTGGGCCTGGGACACACTCACATATGCACGGGGACAGGACAGAGCAGCTGCAGCCAGGGCTCGAGCTGTGTGCTACTGTAGGACAGCTTGGGAAACAGGATGGTCCAGCACAACTCTGCCTCCACTGTTCTGGGTCACCTATTCTGCACTCAGGTGTGAAATGTAGGCAGTACAAGACCAGATGACCACTTTAAAATGGATGTTTAAAACTACATGCAACTCTTTCACATACAGAACACATAAAATTATGAGACTGGGGCACATTTTTGTTCAGTAAACATGAGATGAGATTCCTGTTTCTCCTATAAAATGACAACTTTCTGAATATATTGACTGATGGCTTAGATGAAACAACTAATGTGACAACTTGACTAATGAATTCTACTTAAACTATTCTCAAGAATAAACAGTAAGAATATGCAATATTTTACAATGAATAATAGTGTACATTTCCAAACATGGGGGGGGTCTGCCTGCATGCGTGTATCCTTGGACAGCGTGCTTGTACGTGCATGCATAATGTCTGTTCACATATTCACATATGCAGTACATGTCTGCACCTGTGTCTTACCTTCTGCCCAAAACACAGGCTTGAGGAACTTTTTCACCAGCCACAACAGAATTCACTCAGCTCAGCAGTCCAAGTATGAGGTCGATAGAGATGTTCAGTGAAAATGTATTTATGATCCATCCATGCATGAGTCTAGTTTTGAAATGGATTTGGGACAGTACACTAGGATTATCTGCATAAAACAACCAAACAAACTGATCTTAGATATTTTGCTGATGTCTGGCGTATGGGCCCATTGGTGATACTGGTGTTGAGACCAGTGGTGATGAAAAATGAGCAATTATACCATAACAATTCACAATTCAAATCAAAATGGTCAAATGTCCTCAATATGTCGCCTATAAACAGAAAGCTGAAATCCATACAATCCAACACTTTTCTCAACAGTTAAGTTCCTGATACCAATGGAGTGGTGGAGAGCTGGTGATTGTGCCCTGGAGGTGTTGGTGGAGCAGAGCTGGATGGTTCTGTTATCTGGTTGAAGCCAGTAGAGGTGAGCTCTTCTTCTGGGGAGTTGATAAAGGAGAGATGCTTCCAGTGTGAATCGTCAAAGGTATAAAGGTTTTAGACAAGCTTTTGGTATTTCAAATCTGAATTCACACCAGACACTTTCCCCAAGAGCACAGAAGCAAACCACTGGGGCCATAGTTGACTTTAGAAAACATTGTAGAATTTGGCAACTGTAATTGAAGCCGGAAAGAAAACTGTCCCTGGAGGAAGCACAGGAAGGATGTGTGTTACTGTCTCTGAACGTGTGTGAAGGCAGGTATTCATTACATTGTGGGGACTAAAATCTGTACACACACTTAATTCATGTAGGCTTTCTGGGGACCCCATGACTTAAATACTTTATTATTAGATCAACATATTTTTTATGTTCAGGTGTGGATTAAAACAGGTAAATGTATAGGGTTTAGGTAAAGACAACATTGGTTAAAGGGCCCATATTAAGCTATTTTCTGATCTATGTTATAATGTTGTTTCGTCATCAAAAACAGACCTGGAGTTGTGTTTTGTTTCAGTTGTGTTTTGTTTCATTCACACATCTTTAACACACAATCCTTGCACATTTAGGCTGAGTTCTTCTCTCAAACGAAAAACACTCTTGCACCTTGTGATGTCATGTGGTAATACAGGAAGTGCTCTACTGTGTTTTTAAACTACATACACCTTCACTAAAATCATTTGGATCATTTCAGCCGTGGAATTGCCAATCTCTATTTAACAAAAGGTAAAAGGTAGCTGTTAACATAAAAACTAACTCTTCATGACATCACAAGGTGGACCTGACCATTTTGTGCTTTGGAGTTGTAGACAGGCTAATATAAAAGCTTACTTAAACATGTGATGAATGTGGCTGAAACAAAACACAACTCCAGGTATGTTTTTGATGAGGTAACACAAGTTAAAGCTTTGCATAATATAAGACCTTTAAGGATCAGTCTCCAGAAAATGAATGTAAGCCAATGTAATGTCCCCAAGAAGCATGGAGACCAAACATGTGTGCGCGTGTGTGTGAGTATTAGAGCGCCACAGCTGTCAACATCTGGGTGCACAGACTGTGTTTGGCTTTCCAACAACTGGGTGAGATTAACATCAAAACACACAGTTTGGGTACAGCCAGAGGACACACACATAGTCAGTTACTACCCCTGAGGACCCCCACTTTCCAGTCCTGCTACTACCTTTTTCTGCTCTGTGTTTTGTTCTGTCTCCAGCACACGGAGGCATGTCTTTTATGTACACAAATACACACTCCCAACACATTAGCGCTTTATGTGTAAATGTGTTTTTCCTCAGGCAGCTTGCTCCTCAGAGACACGGGAGGAAGTACGTAGATTCTCCTTCACAGAACAAACTGCTGCTAACATCTGTGAGGAAGACGAGGCAGATGTGAAGAACGCTGGGTACCAAGGGAGGAGATGTCTTAGTCAGACTCTCCAGAAATCTGCATCTCCTACAGTCTGTCTCTTAGGAAGTTATCCATTTAAACTGACAAAAGCTATAAGGAAACATGTATAGGTTGTTTAAACTAAATTACAGTGAAATAAGCACGATGCACAGTTCCATTCATTTCAATAAAGAGCAGGAGAAAAGTCTTGTGGCTAAAATATTATAGAGTCGTCAAGTGATGATGTGACTTCTGGGTTCAACTGCCTGTACAACAACAAAAAATGCAATGGAAACAATCTGACACTAAAAAGTCACATCGTGTACCTTTAAGTAGCTACCTGGCTAAGCTTAGTTTGATTATTACCCTTGACATTGTACAATTCAGTTGTATTTGTATCACTCACAGACAGCCGCTGAACACTGACCCAGCAAACAGAAAGATAGATACAGGTTTAAACAAAATCTAGGGTGACAGTAACTCAGTTAGTAGAGCGTTTGTCCACTGAGCTGAAGGTTGGGGGTTCGAATCCTGTTCTCTACATAAACATCATTGCAGCACTTTCAGCATCCAAAGATGAGTACTGTTGTTGTATTCTTGGGCAAGACACTTAACCCCCCTCACCGCCCGTGTCTGGGTACACAGGTGTATGAATGTATGTGTGAATGGGTGAGTGGTTCCCTGATGTAAAACATGTTGAGTGCCTTAAAAGGTACAAAAGTGCTATTTAATATAACATGACCATTTACCATTCTGACCGCTAATTCTCTAGCCTGATTCATCAGCCGCTTTCACTTTGTAGAAACCGTCTGACCTCGCAGCAGTAGGATTCGTTTGCTCAGGGTAGGCAGGTACTTTTTTCCATTTAACCAATCACTGCCATTTGGTCGTGATGTGTGTAATGCACCGTTAATGGGACTAACTGGTATATTAAGGTTTTCCCAAATCCTGTAGGAGGAAGGGCAATAATGTCTCTCCCCTTGATACAATTCACAAAACATTCTCTTTGTTCTGGCTTTAAATCCTCAATTTCAGGAATCGTTGCCAACACGGAATGTATGGCTCTTTGCTGATTGGCTGGTGCCTGGACCGGAACCGTCTCGCTGTCCGGCGACTGATCTAGTCGCTGGAGAGAAATGAAATTGAGCGGAGGCACTAGGTGGTGCCAGCCTGGCTACTAATTCTCACCATTAATTCTCTAATTTTGAATTATTGAACTTACTGAAGAGAAAAAAAAATAGTGCAGACAAATAGTGAATCAGTAATTCCTTATTTTGCAGTGACGTGAAAGCCAAACTAATAAACATATTTTCAGGCAGACCAATCTGTTCATGATATTTTAAACGATTTATCATGAATTTAAGCTCATTCAGATGTGTCTGTGAAAAATAGATTATATCAAAATCATCTGTGTTTTCAGTAATTACAGATATAAACCCTTACTTAGTTACTACATAACAAATCCAACCTCCCATCCAGTTGTTGTTGTTTACTTGGTCAGTGCTGGAGGTCCCACAGACACAGGGGAAGGCTGCTGCGTGCCGTCCCACTGACAGCTCACCATATGGGGGGCAGCGGGCACTCTCTAAGCCCTGTGGAAGTTCGCACACATGGATGTCACAAACAGAGCTAAAGCACCCTGACAGATGCCATCTCTTTGGTTAGCGTAGCGCACACGGACACAGGCACAGGCCAAATCTGCTCCAGCATCACAGCTACACCCATCCAGATGATCAAGCTAATGGTAGCCCACCCAATGACTGTGAATGAATGTGTTTTTTTGTTTTGTTTTGTTTTTCTGTACTGTTGTTTTTCAAAATAACAGTCTGGCGCCGTATTTGTGCTGTTTCGTTTGTAACAGTGTTGCCCAGATCAGAGTGACCTGAATTTTGGAGTGAGGTTTTGTTTTTATGTGTGAAGTGAAATGCTCATTTATTTTATATTGCTGTCTGTTATTTCACAGTTGATGGTACAATGCCAGCTCTGACCAATGTGTACTGATGTGTTTTGGGCAAGTCACCTCATGTACTTTCCCTACCACTGTGTTAATGTTGAGGTGTGGTTGAGAGAAGCTGCTATCTTTTTTTTTTTTTCATGTTATTTCACAGTTGAAGGTACAGTCCCAGCTCTGACCTATGTGTACAGATGTTGTGTCTTTCGGCAAGTTACTTCGTGCACTTTCTCTGTCATTGTGTTACTCTTGAGGTGTAGTTGAAGGGGCCTTTAGGTGCAGATTGGCAGCCACACTTTCCTCAGTCTTCTCCCGTACAGTTTATTTCAGTATTGCCTATGTGTTTTAAAGATTTGAGTATTTGAGATATGAGTGTTGGGTAAGTATTAGGACAGTATAACTTTAATCGACTACTCTGTCATTTATCAGTATTATATTAGATTTAGTAGTGAATTGTGAGTTTACTTTTCTACTTGTGTAGTTGTAATTGAGTTTTTTTTTTCATTGCCATACACTCTCTTCAGTTGACTACTCACTGGACAGGGCATATCGACCTATAATACTTCAATCTGCTCTATGCATACATTATTGTGAAGAATTTTAGAAGTATAGAAGTACATCTATGATTTTTATGGGAGATTTCTTTACATCCTGTACTTCTAATGAACTTAGTTGTTTAATAAGATAGGTCTGGCAGAATTAATTCATCAAATGTGTATGGAAAAAGTAAATTGTGTGGTATTTTAACAAAGTAAAAGCAATTAGTTTATTCTATTAAACAGTTTGTCATACTTTTACATTATTTATTTATCACAATATACTCACTACACATTTTTATTTGCTTCCTTATTTAGCTGTTTTTTCTGCAGAAGAAACACTTGCACTTGTGAATTTACTAGGCTTGAATAATGAGAGTGTGGCTCTCTCCATTTAGCCTGAGGCCTACAGCAGTAACATCTGGGCCGTTTGGCAGCCTGGCTCCGCTGGCCTTGTTGGAAAGGCTCTTCAGCTCTGCTCCAGATGCAGGCAAGGGAGGCCCAGCTCACACAGATGGAGACGCACACACAAAGCACAGCCCACACAATACAGGACCCTCATATATTTATATACAAGTTGGCACCCTGCAAATCCAGCCCCCACTGGAGAGTGTCTGTGCAGTCACGTGCGCAGATGTGAGAGCAAATACAGATGTGCACAGAGGTAAGGGAGACAATGAGCCCCACACACAAACACGGACACAAACACATGCACACACAAACACGTACACACACATAAACACACACACCCAAGTCCAGTCCAGCCTCGGTCCCAGATGGAGACAGAGTGGCAGCTGATGTGGTGGGCAGCACAGCACATTGTTGGCACAGGTACCATGTTCTCAACAGCTGGCCCAGGTTAGGCATTCCTGGGAATTGGAGCCACAAGGCAAATGTTCCCGCTGGCTCAGGGCTGGCGCAGTAGCAGACAGGCTGGCAGGCTGGCACACAATCACCCATACAAACGCTCGGCAAAAGTTGAATCTGAGAGGAATGGTCATACATCTTGGAGGATGGAGATATTTCATTGCACTGGCTGTAACGTAAGTTCATAGCAGCACAACAAACAGCAAAATGGTTCAATTATAGGCTACTTCAAGAGTCCATTTTGCGCTATTTTCTGATCTATGCTATAATGTTTCCTCATCAAAAACACATTCACACATTTAACCCACAAATCCTGCATATTTAGGCTGAGTTCTTCTCTCAAACAGAAAACACTCTGTTCCACCTTGTGATGTCATGTGGTAATAAAGAAAGTGCTCCACTGTGTTTTTAAACTCAATACATCTTCACTAGAATTATTTGGATGATTTCAGCTTTGGAATCAACAATCTCTACTGAACTAAAAGGTAGTTGTTAACTTGAAAACTCCCACTGCATGACCTCACAAGGTGGAAAGGAGCATTTTGAGTTTGGAGATATAGACAGACTGATAATAAATAAAGGGTTACTCAAACATGTGTGAATGAAACAAAACACAACTCCAGGTATAGTTTTGATGAGGTAACAGTATTTTAATATGGCTTAAAGCTCACAAGAATCATTTTTGTGTAATATGGGCCCTTTAATTATGAGATACCTATTTGTTTAGTGTATATAATGATTTGATGCCACAATTTTCAGTGTTGAAACACTTTAAAACATTGCAACTACAGCATGTATTGTAATTTAGGTTGAAAAGACTTCCATTAGTAAAACAATAAAACACACCTTATAGTGGTTATAAATGATTCTGTCTGTATGGCCCCCTCCCTCTTCTTCCTTTGTGCTCCAGCATTAGCCCTGTGAGTGCCGGGGGCAGCTTCCTCGCCGCAGCTGTTGGCGAGCTGCTCTGACATCTGGAGTGCAGAGACAGGCAGACAGTCTTTCACTCAGGGCAGAGGCTACAGTAGCTCCTTTCATTTCAACATAATCTCCCACATCTCTGTGATCTCACTTTAAAGATTGACTCAGATCACACTGGACTGTTTGCACTCTTGGCCTGGCTGTGCAGAGAGCTGTGTGCAGGGCTGAGTGGATTCAAACTAGCGCCCCAGTGTTTCTTTATTCTATTTGCATGTTATTGGTTTGTGGTTTGAGGATTTTAGAAAATGTTTGGTGGGAAAATTAGTTTTGGTTTCCGTTTTGTCAACATTTGTTTTAATATACATCACATAAGTTTTGATTTCAGCTATATTTTTTATCTCTACCACTAAGGTTACTCCTTCAGTCATTCAGTTATGAAAAACTTAACCACTAAACTTAGTCACTTATAAGTAGCAACGCCCACTTGACACCAAAAATTATTTAAAATTAATTGAAAATGGGATCTTACAGGGGAACCCCTCCATGGAAGAGAGTGACGTCATCCAAACAATAACTAAAGCCTATAAAGATGGTAATCTTAAAATAATTTCAGCATTATATAAAGCCCTAACTAAAAACGATAAGAACACAACTCTAATAGTGAAGGAGAATTGGGAAAAAGAATTGAACATAAAAATTGGAGATAAAGATTGGTTAAACATGTGGCAGCATCACCACACCACCACCTGCTCTCGAACATGGAGGGAGTTTGCCTGGAAGAACCTGATTCGATTCTTTATTACACCTAAATTAAAGAGTAAGCAGTTAAGGATACATCAAATGTGTTGGCGGAAATGTGGAGAGATTAATGTAGACCATTCTCATATATTTTGGAATTGTGCAAATATTACTGTATTTTGGGAGATGGTTTGTGATGTACTGGGGCAGGTGCTGGGATATCCTGTCCCTTTGTCGCCTGAACTGGTCTATCTATGCAACTTCTCAGAAAACATTATTCACCAAGGCGATATATATCTTTTCAAAGTCATGTCATTAGCAGCCAAAAAATCAATAACCAGGAACTGGGGCACAACTTCTGTGCCTTCAAAGGATCAGTGGACATCTACAATAAAGGACATATATCTAATGGAAAAGATAACTTATAGACTGAGGTTGCAAGAGGCACAAATGAAGAAGAAATGGGAAAAATGGACATCATATATGCAAAAGTAGAATAATCAATGTCACCTAGGCTTCTGTTTTGTTTTATTTCCTTCCATTGTCATTATTATTTCTCCTCTTTTTATATTTTCTTATGTTTACAAACCTATCAAATATAATAAAAATAAAGTGATAAAAAAAAGAAAATGGGATCTTCTCCTTAATTTTAAATTTTGTATTTTGTATTTATATTTTTACCCTTTGTTATTATATTTATTGTGTGAGCTGAGTCTAAATAATGAGATTTGTTTCTTCCACCATCTGATCTGAAGGCAATATCTTACCAACAACCACATTGTTCCCACCTGAATTTTGGAGAACTTTCATTATCTCCTTATGGTTGTCCAATCAAACTCAACTGGAATATTAAAAAATGACATGTACCCTTTTCTCCCCTCATCTTAATTTTACCAGTTTAAAAATGGGTAAACTGAGCACCAATACCGATATACTGCCATTATTGTCTTTACCACATTAATAACCCTTAAATAAATCCTAAACCAAAGTCTCTAGGGTTTGAAACCTTAGAAACCTTGTAACAGAGGAGGACATTACCAATTTTCTGATATCCCGGCAAGGCCTAACAAATGATCCTTTTGTTTGGCACCAGATCTGGACTTTGGACAGACGAAGGCTCTTAATGTCCAGCAGGGTGTGGGTCTGTGGTGGGACGTCTGGCCAGATGTATTGGCCCCCTACCTCTGTCCTACCCTCCTCACACACACACACACACACACACGTTCACACACACACACACACATACACACACACTTCTCCACATCCAGCCGCACACCCAGACTGTTGGCTCGGAGGCGCCATTAACCAATTTAGCTTCCAGATGTCCATCATGGAGACACAGCCAAAGCCACACAGCTCTTCACGTACATGGGTGAGAACAACCCACACGCGCACATACATCCACAAGCTGTGATATACTGATGCAAGACCTAAATCACATTCATATAGATACTAATGTTTCCACTTTAACACATTGAACACAGCTTCCTTGGAAAATAATAGTGTGAAATCTGATTGACAAGGCATCCCACAAAACTCACTTTTTTTTTTACTTTTCAAAAAATGATCTTCACCATCTGGAGAAAAGGAGTGCTCCTCTTGATATCCAGGACCCCCAGACGCCAACGCACGCCAACTCACCCAACTCAGAAGTTTAAATTTCACGTCACAAAAAACATTTAAACCCAAGCACCAGACAAGCGTGCATTCACTTCTCCAAAACGGACAGATGCTGCACCTCTAGAGGCACAGAGACCCAGCAGATGTTTGCCAGCCAGTCAGATGGGCGAGCATTGATAGTTCATGAATATTTTACACTCAGTCAAAATGGCCGCATTCCAGACCGCCTACAACACAACAGCAGCCGCGTCAGGCAGGCCCAAGTGATCCCAGCATTAAATTGTATATGGACCCACTTCCTCCCACTGTCAGCTTAACAAACACAGGCATGGAGAAATCTCTTCTTTGGTTCGATGACACAATGAGTTGGTGAAATTTGAGAAG
The DNA here is from genome assembly GCF_026225935.1 of Boleophthalmus pectinirostris. Taxonomy (NCBI): domain Eukaryota; kingdom Metazoa; phylum Chordata; class Actinopteri; order Gobiiformes; family Gobiidae; genus Boleophthalmus; species Boleophthalmus pectinirostris. The sequence goes on from NW_026571404.1 coordinate 24,139,434, forward strand.
AAAAACCGAGAAGTTTGTTTCTCAATTTTCCAACGGTGAGTCTAGCAGAAGAGGTGTAATTTTGAGCACTTCTCAATGTGGGTTTATGTGATGGATGGAGAGAGATGGCACAGTGGAACTATTGTGAAGAATTCATCCAATAGTCAGTTTCAGTTCAAAATTAAAGGTGCACTGTGTAACTTTTCAGGTGGGAGATCTGTCAGCTATATAGCTTTGTGGAAAGTAGAGAGGGCCCACTTACTGTAAGAATTGGGGATGCAATAACACCATTTCCTCATTATTTCATTGTGTAATGGGGTCATGATATCAGTGAAAAACTCCAATACATTTTAGGCCTCAGAAGAACAAATAGGTTTTCCCTTAGTATTTTAAAGGTCCTGTATTACGCAAAATGGAATGTTATGAGCTTTAGGCTATGTTATAATGCTGTTACCTCATCAAAAACATATGTAATTGTGTTTTGTTTCATTTGCACATGTTTGAGTAACCATTTGATTATTTGATTATCTCTAAAGCTCAAAATGCTCTTTTTCACTTTGTCAAGAGGCGGCATAATTTTCAAGTTAATGGCTAAACCTTTCCCACTAGTTCAGTAGATTGACAATTCCAGAAATCATCCAAATGATTCTAGTGAATGTGTATGAGATTCAAAAACACAGAGGAGCACTTCCTGTACATTACAAAGTAGAACTGAATGTATTCTGTTTGAAAGAAGAATCCAGCCTAAATATGCAGGTTTTGTGTGTTAAACATGTGAATATATAGCTCCACTACAACAAAATACAACTCCAGGAATATTTTAATAAGGAAACATTATAACATAGATAAAAAAAATAGTGTAATATGGGCTGTTTGATAATCAATAAACATTGAATTAAATAAACATTATCTTTTCTCTGTTTAAATACTGTAAAGTTGGACCATTATGGCACTGATTTCTCTCTGTATTTGCTTACAGAGCCACACGTGTAATGTATTGTGTGGGTCATATTGAACAGTCCAGTATTATGTAGTATTATTGCTTTTGCTCTCTCAAATTTTTCACCCATTTCTAATGATAGACAAAGGTAGGTGCTCATTTGGAAAAGCATGATTTATTCTTGCAAGTAAAAGCAGGTTTTAAATTGACCAGAAATATTTCTCAGAGCTGCTTCAACACGCCTTTAAACTTTTCCCACCAGAGTTAAACATATATCTTTCTTGGGGGGTCAGGGGGGACTTTCAAAACATTTTATTTTATGATTATGGCAAAATCTGACTGTAAACAGAAAACACCTTGTGCTTTATTGACTTGTAATCTGAGTAATTTGCTGAAAAGATGTAGCTGTGGAGGGACACGTGCAGGACAAAAGAGATTTATCATGGAGGTTGTGTTTTTGTTTTTATTGGGCACAGCTGATTTTTGTCACCTGCTGTTTCTATCCTCACACAATGAATAAACCACGGGTCCCTCTGTCAACAACAGAAACTGAATTTAAGTCTAAACATTATCACATAATATATTAAGAACAGATTTAACGATGTGTCCACAGCTGTTTCTCTGAATCATTTATTTAAGGATTTTAATTACTAAGCAGGGAAGGCTATGGAAAAATAAAATGTAGACATTGGCCAATATCCCAAGCAATGTTGTCTATGTAGTCTTTTCATGTAACATTTTACATTTTATTACAGAACTTTTTATTTTTAGTTAGGTATTTCAGATCAGATTTGAACTGTTCACTCATGATCATTTCCCCTTTCTGATCTAAACTGGTCGGGGTTTTCCTCAGAAACTCCCAATAACTACAGCTGCGGAGCAAAGACACGTGCGTGTGTAGTAATCATATGGGATCTACAGCGACCTCCAGAGGCAGAAAGGAGAACACATCTTTTACAAAAGTTCACCATGTTTCTCATCATGTAGTCTAATGTTATTATTCAACTGTAGAATAGCCTGTCTTAACGTCACATTTTCCTTATTTTCCTAAATGTATTGTGTACAGAGTGAACAGCTGTGCCTATTTGCTCATAAGTTCATCATTCATTAATCATTCTAGCCAAGTAATTACTTGGCAAAAATAGGCCTTCAACTTGTACTCACAGAAAAAGTCAAATTTTACTTTATTTTAAATGTTGATGAGACAAAGCATCTGTCATACAACATCATACTGAAATGTAAAAATTCCAGAAAAATCTTTTGAAAAATCATTAACAAATTCTGAGGCTCTCACATTCACACACACACATCTGTAAACACAGCACCTGCTGTGACTTTGACTAGTCTGGGGGGGGGGGGAAAAAAATAAATCTGTTTCTAGTATGATAATGGCAAATACAATTATTCAGTCTTCTGTAAATATGTTGGTAAAGGTGAGTTATTGCCTAAATTAACTTATACTTGTAAATGTTAGAAGTAAGAAGCTATTTTTGGTGTGATCCTGTGCTGCTGCACTGTGCCTGCTCAGGGCTAATTGTATTTGTTATACTTGTCTGAACAAGGAGCTCATTGTAATATGCTGGTTACGGGGATCCCCAAATTGATAGACACACAACAGGGTCAGTGTTCATTTGCATTTTAACAAATCCTTCAGCTATGACACCGGATTGTGTGAATTCATTACCATACAGAGCTGCACTTCATCCAGCCATCCATTAGTGACGCCAATTAGTTTACTGGGACAAGTTTAGGAGATGCAAATCAGACAGGCTCACTTAGAGCTGCCCAGAGCCTCCCTGTCCAAGCAGCCATGATGGATGCTGCTCAAGGTGGTGAGCCTGTGACCTATTGGACAGTTTTTTTTTTGTTTTTTTTTATCTGAGAGTGTAATACCAAAATAGGCTGCTAAATACTAAAATGACAACAGATATAAATATTTTAAACAAGCCACTGGGCATTCTTTGTTCCTATTGTTTCAAGAATTTGCTGTGATTAAACCATAAACAAGCTCAAGTAGGCTGACAGCCTTTTTCACTCATGGTCTTTTATGGGCTAAAGGCATATATTGTAGTATAAGTAGGTGATAAGAAGAGCAAATGATGCAAGACAATAAAACATCAAGTTAATCCTACTTCCAAAATGTAGACTATTGATAAGATCAGTTTTTCAATATCATATTGAACAAACTCATGAAGTTTAAAGGCCTACTTATTGTATCTTACATGTATAAATATTTATTTTGTACAATATATGATGCCATATGGTGAGTTTTTAAGGCCTTTATAACATTGAGATTTAAGTGACTACTATGGTACACCTGTTAAAGTTGTGACTGCTTTAACTGTATGAGTCCAGGGTGGTTATTGTAAAGTCATTTCAATATAGTGGGTCAGCTTTACAATGTTTCCTGTCAAGGTGGAGGTGCACCTGCCTCTCAGCCCCGCCTCTCCAGCCCCAGTCCTGACCATTGTCCGGACCTGACTACAGTACCCAAAGCGCACCGCGGTCCCTCGCTCTGCGCCAGTCCGCCTCGTTGACTCGCAGAACCAGTTGGTTTGGCCCAGCCGCCCAGCTGCTTCTTCTTTCCTGCCTTCTCACTGTGTGTGTGCTGCTGTGGTGTGTGCCTGGTGTCAACCTACGCCGACGAGCGCACATATATCCCTCCCTCTCCTCTGTTGGAGGGCCGCTTCCAATTTGCCTTCACTTTCCTTCTCGCCGGCTTCATTGGCTTCCGCGCCGTGCCAGTCAACTCGCCTCCTCTCCCAGCCCGAGTTGAACAGCAACAGCTCGGAAACATCTGGCCGCCGCAGAGTGCTACACTCCCCGTCCCTCCGACGCTCACCTCGGCAGCCTGTTATGGAAATGAGTCTAAACTCTATTTAGTTTGGTCTCCGAGGGAAAGACGGCGATCTGACGGTGGACGCGGAGGAGACATTGGAGCTTGTTGTCTGTAAGTGCAGTGTCTAATAGTCCGATTAAAGGAGGCTCAGCAAAGAGAGAGAGGCTGGGTTACGGAGGGGAAAAAGTAGCTAAATCTTCCTTAGCATGACTGTGTTGTCTCTTTGCACTAATAGTTGCCATGTTGCTCTCCTTCCGCGGTGTTTTAGCAGCTGTTGTCATAGCAGCCGGGCCTGGCGCACAACTGTAAAGACTGAGATATTGTAGTGCCTGTTCGCTTTACTTTTGTTAGCAATGGTCGGGCTATAGCTAGCTGCGTGGGTCAGTGCCTGTGTGAGCCACTCTTCTTTCTGTTTGTCTTTTACATTTAATTACCCTCATCTTGCTCTGTCAGCTTGTTTAGCGGCAGTCCAATGTTAGTCCAGTGTAACAACCAAGTTATACGCGATTTCTCAGCTGGGCAAAGCTCTGAGGAGCTCTGAGCTGACAATTTAAGCAGCTTAAATTTGTTAAAATAACAAGTGAAAAATCTAAACAAAGCTCTGGTAATTAATTTCACATTTCCTGGTTAGTAATATTGCACTGTCACAGTGTACTACAAAATAGAAAATTGCTAAAATTATAATGATCAAAGTCTACTAGTGGTGTAATAAAGTTTTAAGATGCAAAAGCAATTGGGTACTGTTAAAACTGTCCCACCAACATGAAAAAGCTACTACGGTATTCAAACAAATTTTTTATTATATTTTTGAAACATTTCACATATATTGTGTAATTTAACGTCTTAATTTTGTCACTTTTATCAGCATATTATCTTAATCTCGCATTACATTGGGTAATTTTTTTTTTTAATTAATGTTATCAAAGTCCATTGTAATAGTCCAAATGCCCTATTATAAAGTATTTATTGATTGTGTTAACTTTATTTTTGTTGTGAACTTCTAGAGGTAATAAAAATAATCATGTCATCCTAAACTGAAATGAAAGCTTGGATTTTGAATGGCAGCTTTTGTAAGTTTCTCTGTGGCTTATTAACTACTCATGGCCCTTTTGTTTGGCCTGCTCACTCATTAGGTTCTTTTGGATTTGGCCCCATTGTTTTCTCATTTCATTTTTGTCCCTGTCACTTGTCCGGAGGGTCCTTGTAGGGGGCACAAGGATGAATGAATGAATGAGGCACTGAATGAATACAAGACAAGGCAGTGGCGCTGAAGCGTAAAGAAGTGGGAAACAATATCAGCTGCGTGCGTCTGTCAGTTGTAAATGTGCCTTGTTTTCTTTTGTTATTACTGGAAGGAGCTGGAGACCCAGGCAAGTGTTTTGAAACAAGAATTGCTAAAGTTTTACCTGAAAGTTTTATTTGCTCAAGACTTGCTGAAAGTATGACTGAGGTATTCAAACTGGTTACTTTTTTCCCTATAAAATGCAAACAGCACCCTCCTGCATTTTGCATTGTTGTGCTTTTCCCACAGAAAGAATAAAGGCTCAGAGAACAGTGAGGGAGACTGTGAGCTGTGGGACAAAGTTGTGTGGTGTTGGTATTGGTAGAATGAAAGAGGAGTCTGGTGGCAGGAGTGTAGAGGAGGCAGCATATGGCTGTAGAAAGAGCACAGCTGGAGGTAGCATCTCCATCTGAGGATGATGTCAGAGCAGCTGACAGGCTGCCATCCACCCCACCTCCTCCTCCCTCTCTCCCTCTCTCCTTCCCTCCGTCGCTCCCTCCCTCTCTCCCTCCCGCTCCTTTATTGTGAGCCTCAGCGGCAGCCTGGGAGAGTTAGTGCTTTGAGTGTGTGTGTGTGTGTGGGTGTGTGAGTGTTTGTGGCTGCCGATCAGCGCCAGTTAGTTAGGAGGAGGAGGGAGGTGGTATCTCGTTCCCCCTCCAACATCTCCTCCACTTTGCATCTGTCCCTCGCAGTTTGAACAGCGTGTTTTTTTCTGCCTGCCTCCCTCTTCTTGTCTTCTACCCACTCATTGATTCAGAGAAAGACTGAGCGAGGAAGAGAAAGAGCAAGAAAGAAAGATAGTGAGGGAGGGATACGAGCCAGAGCCCAGCTATTCTGCAACAGTGGAGTTAATCAAGTTGATGCATACTGCTACAGGTACGGTGTGTGTGTGGGGGGAGTTTGGGCGAGTTGTTTAGTTTTGTTGTGTGTCTGTGCGCAGCGTGTCAAACCGCGCTGAGAGAAACTGCAGCTGAGTGGAGTAGTAAAGTCGTGCTGCTGCTCCTGTCTGTGGGCTAATTGCAGTCCGGGAGCTGGTACTGTGTTATGTTTGACTCCAAAGACTTCAGCTACTGTTTTCTCTTCATGTTGTCTCATTTTTATCCAGGAAAAATAGCTGCATACAGTGTACGGCAGAATGATTTACTGAAGTATTTTTTTATTTAGGGAAAATGTTTATATCTGCTTATGTTTTATTAACATTATCAACATATACTGTAAATATTGATATAATTTTAATTTTACATTATAGAAGTTTAAAGTCATGTTTCGCTATAGCAAAAGGTTTTTTTTTTTTAAACTGACTATGCCTTTTAAAAATATCTTATTTCTTATAATCAGTTTTTGTTCCCTTGCCATAAAATTACTTGAAAGCGTGTGTGCGGACTGCTCTAGCCACTCTTCTCCCCTGCTGTCGGCTGGAGTAGAGGAGACTAATTTAGAAGTTGCAGATTTGAGCTGCCTGAATTGGCTAGACAGCTGTAATCGCACTCCCTCCTAGTCTTAATCTCTTTATCTGGCTAGCAGCTGCCATATGGCCCCCGTCAGCTGGATCAGATGTGGGTAAGCCTCCCTCCCTGCCCCGGCATGGCTGTCCCGGGCTGTCCCTCTCCTCCCAAACACCCAGACTTGTGCTGGGGTCCCCTCTCCTCTATGACTCCCGGGCACTGCCTGGCATGGTCAGCGGCTGGTGAAGAGCCACTGCCCTCCTGAGCTCGTACCACGACTCCCTCTGCACAGTCTCCACTCTGCTGCGGCCGACTTTATTTTTAGCCATCTTTAAGGATTAGGATTGATGCTGTGACGAGCAGGGCACTTACAGTGATTGTATTGTAAATCTTCTCTTCTTGGTTGGTGGTGGGCGGAGAAGAGGGGTGAGGGACGGGGCAGAATAAGGTGGCGTGGATGTGCGGGACAGTTTTCTGTAAGAGAGAAGTGCGTGAGGAAGGGTCCTGCGTAAAAAGAGGAGGTGCAGAGGGGTTTGGCTGGACAGGGGGAGGGGTGGGAGGAGGTGGGACACCCTTGTCCCCGTAAGCCCCTCATTAAAAGCAGTCTGTAGGAGCCTGAGGGCAGCAGCACACATAGACAAGAGGCAGACAGCACACACGCACTCACACATCCGGACACTCTGGGTTTAGCTTCATTCAAATGAGCTGATTTAACTGCTTTGGTTAACACCGCGTAGAGCAGGAGCCATGTATTTTCTCAGACAGGACAAATCTACTTGGCTAACAGGTGAGGCTTAATTCTTATACACTTAGTCTTCTTGTTTTCTTTCAATTTCAGATCTTCATAAACTTTGATGTAATACTTTTTTAAAATTTTATTCTCTAAATTTGCTCATGAGCTGGACTTTGCAGGTTAAGGGACAAGTCAGTGTGCAACAGTGTAAAATCATTTGAGTAGTTTTGCTTGTAGACTTAGTCTGTGGAGGTGTTTAGTAGGCTGCTGTGTGTACGTGAGGACAGTGTGTGCAGCTGAAAGCCGGTTACCTAAAAGGGCTGTGCCAGGCCAGGCCAAAGTGGGTTAATAAAAATAACCAGCGTAGGAGCAGCGACAATCCAGGAGTGCAGGCAGAGGAGTTAGAGAGATGCAGTGAGAAAAGCACAAGCTGTATCAGTGCGATGCCTTCTCGCTGTCGGGCTAAAATCATCTTCTAAATAACTTCTTTATTTTGTCTCCAGTCCATTTGTACTTTTTATGAGAAAACAGGATATTTCAGTCGAAAACTCAGTGTGAATTGAGAGCGCTGAATGGGCATCTCGAACAATGTTTTCTAAGAGAATTTTTTAAAATGATTTATTGAAATATACTCATGTAATTTTCTTGCATGATTTTTTTTTTAAACAAACAAAAACATTTCAGTTTTCTGGTTCTTTTTCTTTTATTTTGCCTCTGTCAGCTTTTGCATGACATTTGTCTCATTTTATGGTGATTGACCTAATTTGTATTGACAGCTGCTATTGTAAATTAATTTAGAAAGAATGATTTTTAGCTGTGTCAAATGTCAAATGTCATTTCTTTACACAATAACCTTTAAAATTTTATTAGAATATTCATTTAAATGAAAAATATGTATTTAAAAAATATTTCCATTGTTAAAGCTGACACATGACGAGAGTCCTTTCTGACACATTTCACTTCTGTGTGTGTGCAGGTTATGAGGACGGCAGGATGGAGTTCCCAGACCACAGCAGACATTTGCTCCAGTGTCTGAGTGAGCAGAGGCACCAGGGCTTCCTGTGCGACTCCACCGTGCTCGTGGGCGATGCTCAGTTCCGCGCTCACCGCGCTGTGCTGGCCTCCTGCAGCATGTACTTCCACCTCTTCTACAAGGACCAGCTGGACAAGAGGGACGTGGTCCACCTCAACAGCGACATCGTCACAGCGCCTGCCTTCTCTCTGCTCCTGGAGTTCATGTACGAGGGCAAACTGCAGTTCCAGAACCTGCCCGTAGAGGATGTGCTAGCGGCCGCCAGTTACCTGCACATGTACGACATTGTCAAGGTGTGTAAAAAGCGGCTGAAGCAGAAGGCCACGGCCGAGGCCGACAGCACGCGTAAAGAGGACGACGGCTCCAGTTGCTCGGACAAGGCCGACAGCCTATCAGACGGCTCCACAGGGCGACCCGCCACCGCCGACCTGCTGCACAGTGACGAGGAGGAGGAAGGGAAGACAGAGGCAGCACCACTGTGGCTCAGGCTGCCCTCCGACAGACCAGCCACCCCCGCCATGGCTTCAGGCAGTCCCGCTAACGGAGAGGCCGAGACCCAGAGCGCAGAGAGACTGGCAGAGCAGAAGCTGCTCTCTCCGGCTGGCAGCCCCAGCAGCTCCACTGGTTCCCTATCCCGGAGGTCCCCACACTCCATCAGCTCCCGTAGAGACCACCGGGGACGCAGGGTGTCCAACGACACCGCCGACTGTGTCCTAGACCTGTCTGTCAAACCTATAGGCAGCAACCACAGCAGCCACCAACCGCCATACTTCAGCGGGACAGCCACGCCGGACAGTCTACAGAGCCCGCTAGCCGTCAGGGTCAAGGTGGAGAGAGGTGTGGCGTCAGACGAGGATGAGGAGCTGGGAGGAGGGGATTATGACATGGAGCACAGTGGACTCAAGGTGACAGCCCCCAGTACCAACGGGGGTTTGACCCACCACATGGTGGGGGGTCCTCTGTCGGCCCAGAGAAGACTGGGTCTGGAGGCGCACCTGTCAGCCCTGCGCGAGGCGTCTCTGGCCTCAGAGCTGGAGCGAGAAGACAAGGCTCCAACAGGTGCAGACGACGAGGACCTACTGGGTGGTGAAAATGATCGTACCCAGACTGAGGCGGGCACTATGGACAGCTCTTTGCTGCCCTATGTGTCCAACATGCTGTCTGCCACTCACACACAGATATTCATGTGCCCTCTGTGTAACAAGGTGTTCCCCTCCCCACACATCCTCCAGCTCCACCTCAGCTCCCACTTCAGAGAGCAGGAGGGCATCCGGTCCAAACCGGCTGGAGACGTGAACGTGCCCACCTGCACCATCTGCAGTAAAACCTTCTCCTGCATGTACACACTGAAGCGGCACGAGCGGACTCACTCTGGGGAGAAGCCCTACACTTGTACCACGTGTGGGAAGAGCTTCCAGTACTCACACAACCTGAGCCGGCATGCCGTGGTGCACACACGCGAGAAGCCACACGCCTGTAAGTGGTGCGAGCGCCGCTTCACACAGTCTGGGGACCTTTATCGGCACATCCGGAAGTTTCATTGTGAACTGGTCAACTCACTGTCAGTGAAAAGTGAACCTCTGGCACTGCCCAATGTGAGGGACTGGGCCATAGAGGACAGCTCACAAGAACTGTGGAAATGAAGGCTGGGCTGGGGACAGGGCTCAGTCTGTAACCTGCTGACTCATGCTCTCATCTTCATGTATGTCGCAAATCTCATTCAATTGCACTTTAATAGCACATAAAATGTTACTACTGAATATTTTATTTCTTTATTTTGAGTTGGTGTGCGCTGTGTTTGGTGGTTTTCAGTGCGTCTCTAGACAGGTCGCAGTGAGAGTTTTGTGTTTTATTGGTGTTGTACCTCACAACGCTCCGAGTCCGACACTGGTGTCATATCAGTCAGACAGTCGAACCCACTGAAGCTGAAGCATTATCCACACTAAACGGGTACTGTGAGCACCACACACACACACACACACACACACTCATATGTGTGTGTGTCAAACTGCACTACGCTGGCAAAAATCTCATCTGGAGTGCGTGAGTGTGTGTCTGTTTTATTTAATTTTGTACTGGTATGGAGGCGCGCTCCCGCTTCTCTAAGCTCTTGATGTTGTGTAAGGGAAAGCTCATTGACAGATAGATTCACTCATGCAATGCACAGCCTCCCTTTTCACTTCCAATCAATTTGAAGTATTTTTTAAATCTTGGAAATTATAATTATTATTATTATTGTTATTATGAATAGAGTTTTTCTTAAATCTAGCTGGCAGTCTTTAAACATCTCTTGTTGAAAAGGTATTTAATTTAAGGTTGTTGTATATTGTTCTAGAGTTTTAATCTTTGACATCTTTTTAAATTAATATGATGATAATTATTATTTTTTATTACTTTTTGTAATGGGACCTGCTGTTGTTGCATGATGTCCAGACCTGTATATTTTAAAATAAAATGTGAATTTGCTGTATTACTGTACACATTGTAATTGAACAAACAGGCTTTCTTTTTTATTTTCCATTTTCTGTGAATATTTCTCAAAGGTGCAGTCTGTTAAAACAAATATTTTCACAACTGGAAAATGCATGAACATTGATTTTTGTCTTATTTAATTTGATTTTTTTTGGAGGAGGTGGATAGAATATTTTGAAAGTGAAGGGGTGATTTAGTATACTGGATGTAGGGGAATGTTAGCGGCTGCGGCGCTCTGGTGAACATGTGAAGCCTGTGTCTATATGCACTGATCTGCTGTTTGATGTGTTGTGTGTTTGTGTGTTTGTGTGTGCGAACTACTGAAGATGTTTATGTCACTAACCCAGCACTTCCTCCTGCTCTTCCTCAGGCGTTTGTGTGTCCACTGTGTGTTTCTGTGGTCCTCTCTGCTCCTCTGCACCCAACAGCAGGCACCCATGGGTGGCTTGGCTCACAGGGTGCTTCTTCAGGTCTGTGGGTGCTTTGGTGTGGCTCAGACTGGACTGAGGTTGGAGGTGGCAGAGAGTGAAACTGTCCTGCTGAATGTTGAAGCCTCAAATCTTTTCTCATGCTGAAGTTTGGCTGTGTGTTACACATAGAGAGAGAGAGCGTGTTTTAGACATTATCCATATCTGTGAACACAGAATTGGCATGCCTGAATGCACCTTTTTAAGCTCAAAGACAAAATCAGATTTTTTTGCTAAAAACTTGCCTTTTATTAAATCATTTTGAGTATTTGATACTGAAACCATTTACAGATCGGGACATTGTGTATGAATTCATGTCTATTGCAAATTAAATTTATTGGAAAATATCAATATTTTGATGATATTGGAAACAAATTGAAAATATTTTAAACATTTTCTGTTTGTGCATTTCAAAAGCTCTTTGTGAGTGGGATTTATAATGTTTTGTTTACAAACAGCTGTGGCTCACTCACTTCTTCCTCAGTATGGGCCCATAGACACGTGCATGTACAGGGCTGCAGTGGAGCCACATGAGCACTGCACTTCTGTCTGTGTGCATGGGCTTTTCCTGCTGTATGTTCTGGTTGTACTTGACTGCCTTAAACTGCTGTAGTCCAGCCTCTTCTTATTTGATTCAAATGGTGTGTGTGAAGTTTAGGGAGTTGTGCTGTGAATGAACCACCCACTAGACATCTCCAAACTTCTTGTTTTTTGTTGCTGTGCTTACTTGAAAACACAAATGTCATAACAGTTTGTAAACAAACAGGTGAAGTGTGCAGGGTGGGAGGGGTTCATAAAAGTTTTTCTGTCTCTTTTGAAAGAGGACAATCAGTGGAAAAACAAGCTGATTTAAATTCAGAGACATTTGCTCCCCGTTTGAGACTAAAACTATGTTTTTGTTTTTTTTATTTAAATTTCAGATTTAGTCATTTTTAGCTTTGACAATCATAGTTTTTATTTGTGTTTCTCAAGGGGAGTAAATTCTAATTGTGTTTAGTTTTGTAATTTTTGGTGTGTGCTGTTGTTGACATTTTTAAATTGTGTGCAAACTGCAATAAATTATAAGAATCTTGAAACTTGAACCAATTTTGTGAACTGTTTTTCTTATAGGCCAAAGTGCACTACTGTAATGTCACGTCATCATAAACACATCCAGAAGGCCCCATGCAGGAGGTTTTGGCATGTGAGCCCTATGTTTGTGATGTGGGCGTTAGTCGTGTTCATGTATATCTGTTTACATGATGGGGAGCTGCAGTGAGCTGGGTTTGGACTCAGCATGGCCACACAGTAACTTCTGATATGAGTGAGGTGTGAGCTGTATTAAGGGGGAAAAAAACTACAGCAGCTTGTCGAACGCTAACCCCCTCTGTAACACACAGGCGATCCAAAGCTCCTCAAGTCCAGTTTTCCAGTAAAGAAATCAGCTTTAGCTAATAATGTCTTGCTGCCTGCTAAACCTGCCTGTACAGATGCATTAAGAGCCCCTGCACTTGTCAGAGGCCAAGAAGTAGCAGTGTCTATTAGGGCCACAGATGGTCCCTGAGGTAAGCCCCAAACACTCGCTATAAGCTCACTCCTAATCTCACCACATTGTCCCCTGTCTGAGAGACCTAATGTTGGACCAAGGAAGCACAAGATTTTAGTCAAAAGTGGAACCTGTATCAGCAAGAGAAGAAAACATGAGCAAGTTATATGTAGTTATACTAATACACATTTTAATATAGAATATGGATGTTAATGTGATGTCAATCACACCCCACATTCAACTTTATGCAACTTAAACAAACACTCAAACATTCAGCAATAACTGTAATGAAAATTACTATCTTAGATATATGCAATAATTAATTTTATATTTAAGAATTGTTTTCAACCTGTTCAACTAGAATGAATTAGGAGTTATTGTATTTATTCAGTTCCATTCTGCAGTCAGATTTTAAGTTTAACAGGTTTATTATAACACATTTGTCCACTGTTATACACACATGTTGCCTTTGTTACTCTATGATTAGGTTAATTTGCTGTACATTTACTACACAGCCCTCTAAGCCAGAGGCTGCAGCAGGCACACTGTATGATAACGGCTGTATAGAATAAAACAGGAAAGCTTTGGTTCTGTGCTGTGGTGATCATTAATTGCAATCTGCAGCGTTCTAAGTGAACATCTGCTTGTAGACAACTGCTCCGTCTCGGCGTGCGCGAGGAGGCAGCCCGAGCTTTACTGTGAATGTAGGTCATTAATTTGTTTCTGTCTTTTGTTTACTTAAGGAAGGGGGACAAAGGGCCAGCTGCAGAACCATTTGGCTGTGCCCAGGGCGGGCCAGCTCAACATGTTGGGGAGGCTGAGACCAGCTTGGGCTCCTGTCTGGGGTCCCGGGCCCCAAGACTCTGCTGAGCTACTGCGGCCTCCTCTGTGCGTGAGGGAGAGGCCTCTGCCAAGCTGCCAGGACCCAGGGAAGGGCTCAGAATCAGGGGGGAGGGGGAGATAAGATGGGCCTGTTGACTGTGGAGTTTTTATAGTTCATCAAAATATCTTGGTTTACTTCAATGGAAACTAGCAGGTTTTGAGAGCATAAACTGGGCACTTGGCATCTGATTTATTCTTGCAAGATGTGGCCAGTGCCTTGGCAGAGGTCTAAGCCTCATGTTATGTGCTTTTATATTCTAACTGTAAGACAATTAAATGCATAAAGACTACAAATTAAAATATTTTACAAAAAATTCAGATTCTTCTGTGACTTGCTACATAGATTAAAAAATCAAAAGTGCAGGTCATTCCAGTCACTTGTTGAAACCAAGTCAAACAGAGCAGAAAGAAGTGCAGACAGACAGATAGAGACAGGAGAAAGCAGGCGTGTGTGAGCTCTAGTGATGGAGGATTGTCTCCATATTTAAAAGAGCTTCTTTGTCAACCACTCAGCACAGCAGGACAGAAGGCAAGCAACAAGCATGCAGACAATACAGTGGCACCGCGCTGGAGGAGGGAGGGCCAGTGGAGGGGGCCAGGGGGAGTTTTTTGGGAAATACTGGGGGTAGAGTATCCCAGAACAGCCAGCCGCTCACAACCACACCCCACCCCGCTGTCCTGGAAACAAAAGACAACTTGAACTTGAATATCTGTGGGAGGGGGGCCTCAAATAGCACTTAAAACCACAAACCCCATCATCCACTGCCATTCACAAATATACAATCACAATGTATAAATAAGAGGTCAGGGCTGCTGCAGTGTAGCCACAGGTAGAGCTAACCTGTCCTTTAGCATAGGCACAAGAGGACAAAGGCCCCCAGCTGGAGACAGGATTAAACGTGTGTGTGCGTGCGTGTGTGTGTGAGATAGGGGGAGGCACGGAATAAAAACAATCTCATAAACAACTACAAATACCAAGACACATATGTATGTACTAGTATTTTCAAAAGAATAGTTATTAATGAATTGATAAATGAGTTGAGATATATAGATACTTTGTAATTCTGCTGCTGAATCATCTTACTGGGCTGTTTATTTATTTTTCATTTACCCAAATTTCAGTTATTTAACATAAAGGTACATTATGTAACTTTTTCTGAGATATTACTGCTGTGTGGACAGGTGACACTACTCAGTAAGCATGTTCTCAGTGTTTTGGGGCAATTAAAATACTTCTTATTGAAAAAATGCTAAATAGACAGATGCAATGACAAAGTGTGGAATATTCTGGACAAATCAATAACATCTCTATGGAGACAAGCAAGTGGAGGCCCCCCTCACCTGAAAAGTTAGCCACTCACACCACTTTGTAATAAACTAAATAAACTACATTGTATCATTAATAAACTAGACTTAATTTATAATAAAGAAATAGGGCTTGGGCATTGATTAATTTTAAGTAGTTACTTCTTAGTAAACTAGTTATAAATTAAGTTTTTCTCCTTGGTTTAATAAGGCTAATCATAAAAATGCAAAAGTTATTATAATAAAGTGTTACAAATAATGACATTGAGAGTCACAAAATCCAAATAAAATAATATAAGTTGATGTATACACAGACTACAGAGCTACAAAGTCCAAAAAGAAGCAGGAAGAAGTAACTGATTTACATATGGGGTGAACTTGGGGACTTTTTAAATAATGTTGTTGTTTTTTTTTTTGATTGTGAGAAATAATTTGTCCCATTTTAGCCCAGAAGTTTGCAGTATCAGAGTAGTTCATGTTTTACTGGCTCAATAGTGCTTTAAGTAACCTTCAGAAAGTCAACCTTGCACCTCATGCCCACAGTTGTTGGTTTATGTAATTATAAGCAAAGCATATTTTATTCAGCTGTCAGATCTTAAATACTTTACATGTAAAAAAGTTAGAAGTGTGCCATTGCATGTGCCTTCTTTTTTCAGTTGTCCTCCTCTCTGTGCCCTTGCCCCAGCTGTGTGGGTCTGCCAGATAAGGGGCATTACCAGGGCGTGTCGGGGTGTTGTTGGAAACTGCTGGCACTGGGACACATGTGCACGACTCAGCACTTTATCATCGCCACGGTGACCTGACGGGGTCACACAGGGAGGGGTCCAACCACTGCCACTGAACATAAACCCGGCGCTCTGCTGTGTGGAGGAGACTGGTGCTGCTGTTCAGTGTGTGCGTTTGTTTTACGTGACGGGGACATCTGCTGCATCTGCCCGCTGAGCCATACACATGTAGACACATACACACACACAGACACACACACACATACACACACACATACAAAGAGAGCAGCAGTCACACAGCTGTGCCGTTGTCCGACATCAAGTTCACTCCTACTGTCATTGTGTCTGTCCTCCTCCTGCGGAAACTCTGTGTAGACATGATGAACAGGGGACTCTTTACAGTTTACAACCCTGCTACACAACATGCAAGAGGCAAAATACAACACACTGTTTTAGTAAAGGATAGGGTGGAGGTTGAATCATTACTTCCTGCAGCATAGTATATAGGTCTGCTGTTGTTGTGTCCTTGGGCAAGACACTTTACCATCTTGTCTGGAGGAATGGTTTCATGTTGAGGAGTTGCCAATTTGGAGGATTGTGCAAAAAAGACTTATCAGATAATCAAAGCCCAGACCTTCTTGTTGTCACGTTGAAAACATGCAAATATACATGGACATATGTTTTACAAATAAACACATGACAACAGGAAACATTAGGCCTGGAGTATATTTTAGGTAGAAGCATTTCAGTATATTAAAGTTGCAACAGGAAAATATACATTTGCTTTTTGTTAACTATGTAATATTGCATAGCTATTAAAATGCTATTAATTTATTCTCATTAATTGATTTATTTTGTAGTGTTTCACCATTTCCATGCATTAACCCTCTTAGAAATAGTGGCATGGGACATCATCATTTATAATCCCAAAAAAGAAAATGAATGAAAGCTGCCAAACCCGAAATAATTTTGATGAACCACTGCACTGATGTGAAAGCATGGACATTTTGAAACTATTATTCCAGCCTGACAAGTTGAAAAATCGACTGTAGGAGCAGAAAGACCCAAATTATGCAAACAATATGTGGAACCATGTCCTCCACGACATCTATTTGTCTATTTATCATCCGCTCCGACGTTTTCTTGACACAAAAGAAGACACTGAAAACACCACTGACAGCAGAGACGCAGTGTGCACCAGCCTGTTGTGTGTTTGTGCGTATGTGTGTAGCTAGTGTGTCTTCTTCTCTCACCCTATGATGCCAACCTCTCCACTCCCTCCCAGCTCTGGCCAGGCTCAACCCATCTGTCAGATTCCTCCTTCCATCTTTCCCCCTGGTGCTGTCCATTGCATGCTCTGTCTCATCCAACCACCGTCCTTAACAAAAACTTCTTTATTGTGAGCTGTTAAAAGCAAACATGTGGCCTGTCCAGCTTGAGCAATAATAATAAATGTCACTATCAAAAGACAAAACTGTTGAGCCCAAAACCTTTCCTCTGTCTTCTCCTGGAGTCTTGGGGCCAGTGTGGGGCCCCGCAGGGCCCGGGTAGAGCCCTAAGGCCCATGTGTAACTGCTTCATGCTGAACCAAAGTCATCCAATCTGGGCCACAGAGACAGGGGTCCAGCCCAGGGAACTGGCACTGTCCCGCTCCTGTGTGTGTGTGTATTTGTGAGTGAGTGTGTGTGCGTGTGTGTGCATGTGTGTACATGTGCATGTGTGTGTGAGTGTGGCGGAGCATCAGGGTGTAGCCTGGGGTGTACTGGCATGGCTGTGCAATGGATTATTGAAGGCAGCTTGGGACCATCTGTATGGTGCTGCAAAGGGACAAGAAAAGCGCGAGATACGGGAAAGACACTGGTCAATGTAAAAAGCATGTCTTTTGATATGACATTTTTTGACCTACAATTAAAACATAGAAAACTATTAACTTATCAGTGAATAAGATACTAGTCATATCTTCTATTGATCCAGCATGTCTAAGTCACTGATGATCACTGATAATAATAATAATAATAATAATAATAATAATAATAATAATAATAATAATAATAATAATAATAATAATGTAAAACATTCAACTGCACAAATGTATTATTATACGGTTAAATTAAACATGAGGATGAATGTAAAACATGAACAAAATACTATTTTTTTCACACAGAATACACATGTGTGCCTGTTTTTACATTGTGCTGTCTTAGCAAAGGTCCTTACACCTGTTTTCAAATTGCCATGTGTCGAAAAGTGTGCTGCACTAACAAATCCTAATGACATTCTCTCCATGACAGACACACACAAATGTACAAAAATAAGAGGCTGATTCAGGAGGATGCCAGTTTATACTGAGGTTGGAAACCACAAAGAGGCCTTTATTTGGTCAGCCTGTAGAAAAGCACATGATTACATTCTTGTTGTCATTTAAATGTGTGATTAGGGGCTTCAGGCCATGTAAGACTTCACCAGTGTCAGTGGGAAAGTACCACACCAAATACACTGTGACCCCAGAGCCTAGACTCTAAAGCTATTCAAGGGAAACAAAAAGGTCAAAGGTGAAGATTCAAAAACTGATAACAGTAGGTTAGATATGATGACACTGTTTCAGGTGATATCTTTACTCCATCAGACATAAGAACAACAAATCACAGTATAGGGATTAGGTTTATATGTAGATTTAGAATTTAAGACAGATAGAGAGAAGTTTAATGTCACACTGTAGAATTTAGTCACACCATATATAACATCAATAACAACAATAACAGCCATTTTCTGCTAGTGGTGTTTTCTGGATCCTCAGAGCAAAGGCTGAAGAGCAGACAGTGAATTCTGTGTGTGAGCAATGGAGCAGGGCTGGACCAGGGAAACTCAGGGGCTGTGGGGGGCTCTCACAGTAATAACCAGTTGTTAATTATATTGTATCTAAAAAGCACTAGAATAGAGAAATGACATGACTTTTGAATAAAAGTCATGGGGAAGGACCCCAGACCCCTTTCAGAAATTATATTAATGCAACATGTTTTCAACAAACAAGACTTTAGATGGCTACCAGTGGCTCTGAATAAATACAGAGTATAATGTAGTTGAGGCCGCACAGACCTCACTTTAATCTCTAAATATATCTAAATATTTATATATAAATATATCTAAATATATATCTATATATCTAAATATATATTCTATATATCTAAATATATATCTATATCTATATATATCTATATATCTATATCTATCTATCTATCTATCTATATATATCTATATATATATATATATATGTATCTATATATCTATCTATCTATCTATCTATCTATCTATATCTATATATATATATATATATATATATATATATATATATATATATATATATATATATATATATATATATATATATATATATATATACACGGAAAATCAAGGACTACATCGGGTAGCACATCCAGTATATAGGTCTGGTGTTGTTGTGTCTTTTGGCAAAACACTGCATGATCGTGGTGACTGGATGCTCCATTACTAAGTAGTGAATGAAAAATTTACCAAAATGTAAAATAACCATAATATTTACTGTGTAATCTACAATTATTAACAATAATATTTAGCTTCTGGGCTGCACAATAGTCTAGTGACCATAGGAAACTGGGGGCTGTGCTAGCCCAGCACTGTCAGGTCATTTTCTGAATGTCTTTCCCCACTCTTCACTCTTCGATCTTCCAATTTCACATATACATTTGTTCTGTCCAGTGAGGCCTAGGTTGAAAAATGTCTCTAAAATAAGTTTATTTCTTCACCAGTTTTTACGCTGGGATTTACAAAGCTAAAAGATTGTGCATTGTAAGCTTTTGCATCTCTCACAGATGTGGAAGCAGACAGGCGGCCAACCAGCTGTGACTAAACATACACATAGATACACTATATTTCACTATTACACACACAAACACACACACACAAACAGAGGGTGCACACACACACGCACAAGACACAAGCTGTTGTTGCCTAACGACTGGGCTGCTCCGGAGCACATCTGCACTCGGCATTATCATTAGCTCTCCGCTGCATCCCCAGGACTGCTGACAAAGTGAACAATACCGGCAATCACCCCATCAGCTGTGGCCATATGGGCGCCATCCATAGCTGTGGCAGGAGCCCCTTCCCCGGACTGGAGGGTGGTAGAGGGGTAAGGAGGGGGCCATGGCACCAATTGTACAGCATCTGTTTGGCACGGTTGGTCATTTCTGAAGATATAGCTCATGGACTTTTTACTGGTAGTGGTGAGGACAGTAGTCAAAAGACATACTCAAGTAAGATCATGGGAACAGGGAGAACAATATAAAAGAACAACATTATATTTTCCTGTATCCACTCCCCAGAAGTGGCGGTACACTGCAACCTTGGAGTAGACTGAATGAACAGTTTATGTCTGAGGTCCAAAACGAATCACTCTCACACAAACCACAATCATACAATGTAATGTGAGTGTCCTGCCAAAGGACACAACAATGGTATGCAGTGGTCAGAGTTAAGATTGAACTACCAACCTTAAGCACTGTGTGAGAATGCTCTAACCATAACCACTGAGTTATCTCTCTCTGTTTCATAAAAAAATAATAAAATGCTATATTGAAGGTTCCATATTAAACAAATGGATTCTTGTGAGCTTTAAGTTGTTACTTTGTCAAAACCATAGCCACAGTTGTGTTTTGTTTCATTCACACATGTATGAGTAATTCTTTATTAGTAGATAGTCTAACTCCAGGTATGTTTGTGATGAGGAAACAACATCGTGACATAGACCAGAGTAATATGGGCCCTTTAAGTTTTGGATTCAGATTTAGGAGCAAGGCTAAAGAAATCAAATATTGTATTCAGTATTCTTAGATTTTTTTTTTTTTGCAGAAGTTACCTGGGTAATTGTAAAAAAAAAAAAAAGTAGCTATATCTTGTATGTATCCACCTCTGCTCATACTCCTCCTCTCATTAAAATGCACTGCCAGGTAAACAGTGCTCCTGTGTCATTGGTGACTTGTAATTGCCCTACCTTAATGGGCAAATGTGTATGCGTAGATATGAAGTACGGAGCCCAGATGGTAGAACAAGGTGCGCCCCACCACTCTTCTGCTATAGATCCCCAAATCTGCGCTCCTCCCCGGGCCGCTCTTTATCGCCCTCCCCCCTGGACTTTGAACCCAGCTGGCAGAGGTGTTTTTCCAGGATCAGCAGCAGAATCCCTCACTGCTGCTGTAATTATCTTTCAGCTCCAAAAACACCACGACTGTATTTCATTCTTTCAAATCTTTCTCAAAGTTCGCATCTCTCTTTTCCTGCTTGTGTGATGGATCAGAGGAGCGAGCTTCAGTCCCGGTTGTGATTTGGCACGAGAGAAGGCAGAACATGCAGATGTCACCTTGAGATGGAAAGTGTGCTCATGCATAGTTTGGGTCCTGTCGTCCACATGTAGATGGAGAGTGTGGCTTCCTTCACTTAAGCTCTGCAAGCACAACCAGTCTTATCTTATGTAAACGTGCATCTGTCAGGTGCACATCCTCTGCACATGTCCTTGTGTCATATCATTTCTCAGTTTATAGAAATGGAATGACCACACACTACAACAAGCTTGTAATTTACAATCACTTGAGGATGATGATGAATGATGGATGATGAAAAAAAAAAAAAAAAAATAGGGGTGCACTATTTAACTTTTCTGTAGAGGGTTTCCATATGTTTAATGTTATTCTGTGGAACTTTATACTGAAAGAAATAACATTTCCATGGATACAAGCAAGGGCCTGGACCTTCACTCATAAATTACTCTTTTGACTTACTGTTTTTCTGTGGCCATAGTCTAAAATACAAAAAAATACTACACTATAGTATACTACACTATAATACTGTTAAATATCACTTTTATAATGATATGCTTGCCAAAGATTTCTGTTCACTATAGAGAATATATTTAACAAACCATAACTGACCAAAACAAATGTGGATGTTGATCACTTCTGTCTGTCCATATTATTATTATTATGAAAATTGTGTCAATATATAAACAGTATTAAGTGTTTTGTTTCCTTTTTGTTTAAATCCATACTTTAGGACGTTGTCATTAACAGCTGGCCCGCTCACAGTTGTGACCGAGCCTTTTACTGCCTGTTGCTGGAGGTTATCGGTGACTTGAAGGTGCCACAGAGTCACATGTCCTGACTCCATTTGCTGTCAGCTGTCAGCTGCTGCACACTTTCCCAGTTGCCGCCCCTCTTCACTCTGAGGACCACACATCAGTCACGGGACAGGGACCCCCTTTGGTCCCCTCTGTCCCATCTTCATCCAAACTGTCCAAACTGTCCACCCAACCACTTCCCTGTTCCATTCACTAACTATAAAACTATAAAGCTGGGTCCTGACAGAAATGCGGAAATAACTGTACAAGGCACATATAGGGTGTCCTCCACTAACACTGACGCTCAAACTAAACCACTATACTGTCACCAGGACTTAGATAGAGGGGTGATTATTTTCAGTTCACTAAATGTGACTAATCAGGAATAGGATGTATCACTGTTTTGTCAAAATGAGGGCTTGTTAGGTTTATATGGGTCTTGTCCAGTAATATTGAATATGAGCCAATCAAATTAAATGTGTGCAGAGTTGATACAGTGCATAGAGATACACACACAGTCAGTGAGTGAGGCTATGCCCCCTCCCCACACACTCGAAACTGGACAAGCGCCTCCTGGGCAAATATTTAAAGTCAAAACAGGCCAGGCCCATAAAAAGAGTTGCCGGTGGTTAGTGCTGTGGCTACATCTGTCAGAGGGAGGGGGCGGGGCCTGACCGCAGCTGCCCAAACGGGTCTGGACACTGCTGACACCAACACCTGTCCCACATAGAGACACGGAGCCAGCAAATGTCCAGTCGAACACACTCACACACTCACGGATATAAGGTAGTCATGTGTCCCCTCTGCAACAGGATCTGCAGCAGTGACAAAGACACACCTTACAGAGGGCTTTGTCGGACCACACCCCTCTCCTCTGGCTGACCCCCATCTGTTGGCTCCCCTGGGACGTCCCATATATGTATGTGTGTGTGTGTGTGTGTGTGTGTGTGTGTGTAAGGGTCAGAGGAGGGGGACAGGCGTTGGCCCAGGCTGCCCATTGATCAACAGCTGCTGGTCTTCTCATGAGGGGGCCGCAGCAGCTGGGGCAGGGGCCAGAGGCTGGGACCCCCAAGCTGGAGCCGGAGTCCAGGGCCAAGGGGCCATCTGGGACCTGGACCCAGTTAAAAAGGGTCCACCAGGTTCAGTCAAAGATTGAGATTTGACTACATATGACATTACATCTGAGCAAATCAGGAACAGGGTGACAGCTCAAAAAAAGTTTAAAAGCAGAGGTGGGTGCAGCTCACTAGGTGAAGAGCTTAAGCTCCATAATTGACAGTATTGACACAACAAGGCTGTCTGTCCAAATGTGGTTCTGTGGTGTGAGATTGTACAGTTATTACTGGAGGTGCTTCTGGTATAGAAATGAGAAGATACTGCACTGAGACAGCTGTGGATTGTGACTATTGATGTTTTAAGATTTTAAATGTACTTACAATTGCATTGTTCAAAATATACTCCATTACAAGTAGGCTAGAAGTAAAAAAAATAAAAAAATTTGTAATAGTATTTGTAATTAATTACTTTAGACCCCTGAACAGTCAGTAATGAGGACACAATTACAAGAACAAAAGAAAATCATGAATTTGTTTTGGAAATGCTTTCTGAGTTTACATAGCCACATCATGTACAATGTCTTGACATGTAGGGCAGGGGTCTCCAACGTGTAACTCTTCCAAGTAGCTCGCCAAGGGATTTCTGAATTATACATATTATGCAGAAAAACTTTAATTAACTCAGTTGTCATTGTAAATGCATCATTTTGATGCCTAACTTTGTGCACTCATAGCTAGATAATGGTTTATGTTTTATAGACACCTAACTGTACCCCATCTAAGACTTGCTGTGGCTCTTACATATGGCCTCTATATGTCTAAAATATAGTATAGGCCTAGTTTATGGCTTAATTTTCATGTTTTCATACACTGACATTGTAGCAAGAAGAACTGAAAGTAATTGTGTGTTCGTGTATGACTATCACTGACTTCAACCCCCCCCCCCGTTTGATGTTACAAGTATCAATAGCAATGTTCCAACCTTATCTAGTATATATATATAT